>NW_021143580.1:0-43146 GCF_004193775.1 Glycine soja
CCTTCAAGGATGGGGGAAAGGACATGTCCCACGTCATCACGCATGACTGGTGGCGTGTAATTAGGTGGTAATCCATAAGGGTAAGCCACTCGGTTGTATCCCAGATGGGGGTTGCTGATGTGCCCCAGTGTGCTTCTTTCTCGTCCTACCATGTTTGGGAGAGGATGGTGCGCGGTAGCTGGGAGGGTTGGGTCTGCTTCGACAGCCGAACTAACAGTGGCATTGGTGGCCACGTTATTCTTCATTAGTTGTCTCCTTCCTAGCATGGCATCCATCATGGAAGCCATTTTCTCTTTCAAAGCCGACATGTCGGCTTTCATCTGTTCTTGTATCTCCTCTTGGTCACCCATCGTCCTAGATTTGGATCTGGTGCGATAGGGATGCCTTGGGGCGCATTTAGTTATGGTGTTTTTCCTAAAAAACCAAACGTGAGGAGTACGTAAAAAATTAATGAATGCATGCTAGAGATAAAATGCGGGAGTAATTTGATTCGCACTGATTTTTGGAGTAAAAACACAGGATAAACTCATTTTATTCAGAAAGTTATTCAAGATCTGAGTGACAATACAAACTTCCTAGCGGTTCCTAATTATATGGGCCATTAAGTCTATCATATGTTGACAATAGCTGAGGAGTCTGTGGATCTCCTCGGGGGCAGCTCTTGACTCCCGTTCAAAGTAAGAGCGAATCAGTCAATCCACATTGTTGCCTCTTGAGGTAACGAGTCGATCACCCTTCCTCTAGCCTCCTTTTCTGCGTACACTTGGGCATACTCGTTCGCCACTTTGTGCTCGTGGACCGTGGCTAGATTTAATTCCTCTTGGTACTTGCTGATGATGGCTAACATGTTGGTCTTGGTCTCGCATAAACACTGAGACAAGCTTCTCTTGGACCTTAGGCAAACCTTCAACTCATCCTTCAAGATCAAATTGTCTACTCGTGATTGGTCCCTTTCCTCTCTTCGGAGCTTAAGCTCGCTGTTACTGCCCCATAGAGCCCCTCAGAATTTGTTCTGACCATGTTCTTCCCTACGAGCCCTTTTGGTCTCTTGTTCCAAGGCCTTGGTGGTAGCTATATTTACGGCTCTTAGTTCGGCATTCTCTTTTCGGATCTTAAGAGCTACTAATTTGAACCTTTCTTTGACTGTTTGGGCTTTCTCGAGTTCTGCCCTAAGGGCCTGCACCTCTTCGTCTTCCTCCGGTGTTTCAACTTCCACCCCTTTAGTGGTTCTCAAACTCGGGAGCCAATCCAGACCTTGTATGTGGGCTTTCAACCACCTATGGTAGCCGCCGATGGGCCCATTGTTACTACCTCTGAGTTCCTTGTCCTTCTTTTGCACCATCTCCCATGCCTTGCGAATCTTATGAAGCGCCTCCATGTTGGTGTTATTGAAACCTCGTGCAATAATAGGTGCGAGCTCTTCCTCTAGTGGGGCCCCTCTCATAGGGTAGTCAAGTTGTCTTATTGCAAGAACGAGATTGTAACTGATGCAACCCCTTGTCCCCATCAAGGGAACATTTGGAAATCCTCCGCACGAAATAAGAATCTCGGTTCTTCTTTCTTTCCATCGGGGGAACTAGTTGACAGACGCTCCTTCTTTGCTTGCTAAGAGTCAATCCCAACTTGCCTTATTCTTCTCTGTGCATGAACGGTGGCTTTCTAGCGGGTTAGCATGTCTCACCTCTTGGCGAAAAAGGTGCGAAACCAACCATACGTAGAGGGCCAGAGTACAACAAACAATCCTTGTACTGCTTTTTTCACATCTTCGGTCGAAGGTGTCATATACATCAGCTAGGATAGCGACGACTGGGCTTTCCTTGCGGTCATGAAAGGCGAGAAAAGCGTTGATCGCCGCTAGGTCCACCAACCCATCCACATTTGGGAAGAGGACTCCTCCGAAGATCAAAAGTGCGAGGATGTCTATGAACGGGGCCCATTTGCCTCTACCTGCCAAGATTCTTGCTTTTGCCTCTAAACATTTTCTCGGTACTCCAACCACCCCATTTTCGACTTGCTTTCTGTGGTCTAATTCCTACGCCGAGATTTGGACTATCTTAGAAATTCTAGCTAAAGAGGGATAGAATCCTGAGAAGAGGTATGGCTTCCTTCCCCCTAGAGGGCATCCTAGGATCTCTTCAAATTCTTCCACCATGGGTGATAGCTGGAAGTCCCCAAAGGTGAAGCACCTCAACAGCTAGTCATAATACTGGGCGAGGGAGGCAATGGCCTCTATGTAGACCTTTGCCATGGCTATGTCCTAGATTTTACAGTAAGCTTTGCGAAAAGCTTGTCGCTGGAGCCGACCCATCAATTGCCCTAACTTTTTCAGACTGGTGATTCCTAGGCTCTTGACCTTGACTTGATAGAACCTCTTTTTAAGTGAAGGCGCCTGACTCGATCCCATGTTTTACTAAAGTGAAACAAAACCCAGTGTGAATCAAAACTCTGACATCTATCATGGGTGGAATGGATGAATGCATGAAGAAATGCATATGACACAAATGCATTTTATGAATTCGGGAGCCCGGGGAATTGTCTCCTTCTTAGATACAACATTCGGACAGCATGGTGCCTGACGTATGCATTTAAGAAGGCAACATGGACCCACCATCGGTTTGACAAAGTGAGAGGATCAAGACGCAATCCGTGCATGATGCAGATGCAAAAGGCACAACACGAGGATGTACATAGTACGACAATATCCATAAATAATTATAAGCAAATGCGTACATGACATTTAAGGACTACATGCATGGCAGTGTTAAAAATGGCACGTAGCGTGTTTGCTCCGTGCCCCTATTTTAGGGACCAATACAGGAGGAAACTAAAAGGGCTTTTAGTGATAATTCCCAAGGTGGTCATATCTCTCTTGATGGTCTCTAGAGGTATCATCTCCTTCGAAGAACATATTGCGGCAGTAGGGACTACTAGCAACAATATGTTATCAAAGAGAAAAACTCTAGATGAGGGTTCACTGTTATCAAGCAAGTCATAGACCTAGCATGACCACAGATTCACCTCCACTCCTTATGTTCCCATGGACCTGGGTATAGGGCCCCTTTTCAACTCACCGTGTGTGCAAATAGTGTTGGTGTTTGTGTGCATCAAATGAATAAATATTTACCTCATGCATACATTTTAAAAACACACTAAAAGCATCAAAAGAGTTTATATATACAGGAACACAAGGAAAAAAAGACAAAGAAAAAAAGAACAAAAGGGAAGTCATGGTAAGGAAAGCACACTGATTGATTGGCCTAACTCTCTAACAATCGTCCCTAGGGGAGTCGCCAATTGTCGCAACCTACCCTTCGACAAGAGGGCAACGCGAGACTCACGGGTGCGTCTTCCAAGAAAGGAAAATGCACGGAGCACCAACGTTTATTTGAGGAAAAGGTCGGAAAAACCGGAAAGGTGTGGTCTACGAACCTTAAGTGTGAAAGGTTCGGGAGTTGTATTTACGCACGGGGAAGGTATTAGTACCCCACGCGTCCGTCACAAGGGACGACAACCTTTAATCAAGTGTGCAAATATGACTTCGATTTGTTTTATTTTCCCTTTTACGTTTTTATGTCTTTTTATGCCTATTGTATTTTTTATCTTTTTGTGGTCGACAAGGGTGTTTCCCTTGCTCCTACGTATTCCTCAATTGTGGTAAGGAAATCAGACCTATGTAGTTCTTTGAGAACAAAATGTTGGTTAAGTTATTTTTTTATCTTTTTTGCAAGATATATTTTGACTGAACAAAAGGTCGTTTTAAGGCGTTGGACCATTAAACAATCATTCGATTCTTTTGAAAGGAGAGAAAACATTAAGGCATTGGACCATTAATGATCTCTTGATTTTTTGAAAGAGGTGACAAATTTATATGTTGACTTTAGGCTTTTAAAAGTCCATGTTTAATAAAAGCCAAGAGGATTATTTCAAGGCGTTGGACCTTAAAATGGTTTTTAGGTGATGACCAAAGCTTGATTTGTGAGTTGATTTTAGCCTTAGTTTCACTTTGGTTATTAGTCAATTCCATTAAGAATAAAATCCCAAAGAAAAATGTCCGATTGATTTTTTTATTATTTTATTTAAAGATATTTTTTTTTATTATATTATTATTTTGCCTCTTTTTGGTTTTAAACGTGGTTACAGCGTGAAAGATCAGTCGGATTTTATTCTAACAGAGATTAAAAGATATTATAACTCAAATGATCGGTGGAAATTTATTTTAGTTTTTTATTAGGCGAGAAAATGACTAAAATAAATGGTTAAAGCACGTCAAAAAGGGGTACGGAAAGCAAACGAAATAAAGATAAAAGCACGCGAAACAAGTGGGGACCACTAAGGGCACATAGAATGAATTGAAAGGTTCGATTTTGGGAACTTACCAGTTGAAGACCGAAGAACGACGAAGAACGATGAAGAACAATGAAGAACGGTGGAAAACCATCACAAAATCGCCCATGGAAACGTCTCGGAAGCATTACGGAAGCGCCTCGGCTTGGATTTTCTTCACGGAAACAATTTTTCTCACTAATTTCAAGTGAATCCCAGATACCAGGAGGGTTGAACGAATTTGCTCTACCTTTTTTCCCCTATTTATAGAGGAAAAGAGGGAGCTGGTTGCCGCCCAACTCGCCCAGGCGAGCTGGGTTGCTTCCACCAGAAGGCACCGCCTTCTGTTGGAACACCCTGGAAGGTCTAAGTGGGCCTAATTGCTATTTGCACACCCTGTTTACTAAATACACCCCCTTTGCCTTTCTTTGTTGATTCTTTTTCCGTAACGTCACGAAACTTTACGAATTATGTAATGATACTTGTTTTCTTTTCGTAATGTCACGAAACTTTACAGATTACACAACCATCCCCTCTTTGACTTCTGGAATATTACGAAACTTTATGGATTGCACAATAATGCTTCCTTTCGACTCCCAACATGTCACGGAACTTCACGGATTGCCTAACAATGGGTGTTAAGTACCTCGACACGGCCAAGCGAAGGTTGCATCCCACCAAACAGATGGTCCCCGGATGAAATTAGGGTATGACACTATGAATAGTGCTTTGCGACAGATTTAGCGACCACTTTTGCTGATCTGGAAAACAGAGTAGTAGTGCAAATCCCTTAGCGACTGAATTAGTGACTATTGTGGACAATTTAATTGGCGATTTTTGTTTTGATAGTTAAGGTTGTTAATTTTGGCTGAATTTTGGTGTGGTAGGTTCTTTTGACTCATATTTTGTGTGAAAAATACCAGGAACACTTGTTTGGCCAGATTTGAGAGATTCAAAAAAATTTGAGAACTTGTGTTTATCAAAACTTTTGAACCTTGGCCTATCAAAAGAAATCCCCATCCTTTCCCCTGATGCAAAGGATAGCGGAATCTCCTCAAGGGAGGGCGAATAGAATGCTAAAACCAGATTTCCCAAAGAAAGGAATGGAGAAGGAGAAAATAGAAAGAAAGAAAAGAAAAAGATGAAAATAAGAAAAGAACAATGAAAAAGAAAGAATAAGAAGGATTCCCGATCGAAGATCGAAGGGAAATAAAAATGGAAAATCGGAGGAAAACAGAGTAATTCCCAATTAATGCAAGAAAGAGAATAGAGAACCTTCAGACTAGATAAATTTTCGGCAAGATAAGTGACCGCCGGCAAAGGAAAACCCATTTTTGGTGTCTCTTCCTTTCAAATTGCCATTCAAAGTCATTCTCGACTGGCGATATCCCGCCCAACATAAGAGGAAAAGACCGAAACACCCAGCTTCCTCTCCAGAAACACTACCCTCGAGAAAATCCTATTGGTCCGTGATCGTACGTTTGATCTTTGATTCGATAGGAAATCGTGTGCAAAATAAAGTCATCGTGCAGTTATGGTTTGGGAATAGGGTGAAACACCTGCCTGTGTGAGTTTTATACACTATGAGTGATTTATTTTCAACTTAGCCCGATGTTTATCCTGAATGTTCATTTAAAAGCTAAATGTTGACATCCTGTCCTTCATTTTCGGTTACAAGGAAGACTACCCTTGGCATGAGTATATTGTTTCTCTAAGATATGGTGCTCTCGCGAATGATTTATTTTTCTTTGCAAAAAGCATGTTTGCCCTTTTTAGGTGAAAGAGAAAAAACCGGTGGACCGTTCAGTCGCTTTTTTTTTCGGAGCCCCATGAATTGCATTTTCGTTCATGCGTCCTCCACCCACAAGTTTGGAGCCATGCATAGTGATTTCTTAGTGCAATTCTCCATTCTCCACCCTTTTTCGGAGCCCCATGAATTGCGTTTTCGTTCATGCGTCCTCCACCCACGAGTTTGGAGCCATGCATAGTGATTGCTTAGTGCAATTCTCCATTCTCAACCCTTTTTCGGAGCCCCATGAATTGCGTTTTCGTTCATGCGTCCTCCACCCACAAGTTTGGAGGCATGCGTAGTGATTGCTTAGTGCAATTCTCCATTCTCAATCCTTTATCGGAGCCCCATGAATTGTGTTTTCGTTCATCCGTGCTCCACCCACGAGTTTGGAGCCATGCGTAGTGATTGCTTAGTGCAATTCTCCATTCTCAATCCTTTTTTGGAGCCCCATGAATTGTGTTTTCGTTCATGCGTCCTCCACCCACGAGTTTGGAGCCATGCGTAGTGATTGCTTAGTGCTATTGTCCATTCTCAACCCTTTTTCGGAGCCCCATGAATTTCGTTTTCGTTCATGCGTCCTCCACCCACGAGTTTGGAGCCATGCGTAGTGATTGCTTAGTGCAATTCTCCATTCTCAATCCTTTTTCGGAGCCCCATGAATTTCGTTTTCGTTCATGCGTCCTCCACCCACGAGTTTGGAGGAATGTGTAGTGATTGCTTAGGGCAATTCTCCATTCTCAACCCTTTTTCGGAGCCCCATGAATTGCGTTTTCGTTCATGCGTCCTCCACCCACGAGTTTGGAGCCATGCGTAGTGATTGCTTAATACTATTCTCGATTCTCAATCCTTTTTCGGAGCCCCATGAATTGCGTTTTCGTTCATGCGTCCTCCACCCACGAGTTTGGAGCCATGCGTAGTGATTGCTTAATGCTATTCTCCATTCTCAACCCTTTTTCGGAGCCCCATGAATTTCGTTTTCGTTCATGCGTCCTCCACCCACGAGTTTGGAGCCATGCGTAGTGATTGCTTAGTGCAATTCTCCATTCTCAACCCTTTTTCGGAGCCCCATGAATTGCGTTTTCGTTCATGCGTCCTCCACCCATGAGTTTGGAGCCATGCGTAGTGATTGCTTAGTGCAATTCTCCATTCTCAACCCTTTTTCGGAGCCCCATGAATTGCGTTTTCGTTCATGCGTGCTCCACCCACTTGTTTGGAGCCATGCGTAGTGATTGCTTAGTGCAATTCTCCATTCTCAATCCTTTTTTGGAGCCCCATGAATTGCGTTTTCGTTCATGCGTCCTCCACCCACGAGATGGAGCCATGCGTAGTGATTGCTTAGTGCTATTCTCCATTCTCAACCCTTTTTCGGAGCCCCATGAATTTCGTTTTCGTTCATGCGTCCTCCACCCACGAGTTTGGAGCCATGCGTAGTGATTGCTTAGTGAAATTCTCCATTCTCAACCCTTTTTCGAAGCCCCATGAATTGTGTTTTCGTTCATGCGTCCTCCACCCACGAGTTTGGCGCCATGCATAGTGATTGCTTAGTGCTATTCTACATTCTCAACCCTTTTTCGGAGCCCCATGAATTTCGTTTTCGTTCATGCGTCCTCCACCCACGAGTTTGGAGCCATGCGTAGTGATTACTTAGTGCAATTCTCCATTCTCAATCCTTTTCGGAGCCCCATGAATTGCATTTTCGTTCATGCGTCCTCCACCCACAAGTTTGGAGCCATGCATAGTGATTTCTTAGTGCAATTCTCCATTCTCCACCCTTTTTCGGAGCCCCATGAATTGCGTTTTCGTTCATGCGTCGTCCACCCACGAGTTTGGAGCCATGCATAGTGATTGCTTAGTGCAATTCTCCATTCTCAACCCTTTTTCGGAGCCCCATGAATTGCGTTTTCGTTCATGCGTCCTCCACCCACAAGTTTGGAGGCATGCGTAGTGATTGCTTAGTGCAATTCTCCATTCTCAATCCTTTATCGGAGCCCCATGAATTGTGTTTTCGTTCATCCGTGCTCCACCCACGAGTTTGGAGCCATGCGTAGTGATTGCTTAGTGCAATTCTCCATTCTCAATCCTTTTTTGGAGCCCCATGAATTGTGTTTTTGTTCATGTGTCCTCCACCAACGAGTTTGGAGCTATGCGTAGTGATTGCTTAGTGCTATTGTCCATTCTCAACCCTTTTTCGGAGCCCCATGAATTTCGTTTTCGTTCATGCGTCCTCCACCCACGAGTTTGGAGCCATGCGTAGTGATTGCTTAGTGCAATTCTCCATTCTCAATCCTTTTTCGGAGCCCCATGAATTTCGTTTTCGTTCATGCGTCCTCCACCCACGAGTTTGGAGGAATGCGTAGTGATTGCTTAGGGCAATTCTCCATTCTCAACCCTTTTTCGGAGCCCCATGAATTGCGTTTTCGTTCATGCGTCCTCCACCCACGAGTTTGGAGCCATGCGTAGTGATTGCTTAATACTATTCTCGATTCTCAATCCTTTTTCGGAGCCCCATGAATTGCGTTTTCGTTCATGCGTCCTCCACCCACGAGTTTGGAGCCATGCGTAGTGATTGCTTAATGCTATTCTCCATTCTCAACCCTTTTTCGGAGCCCCATGAATTTCGTTTTCGTTCATGCGTCCTCCACCCACGAGTTTGGAGCCATGCGTAGTGATTGCTTAGTGCAATTCTCCATTCTCAACCCTTTTTCGGAGCCCCATGAATTGCGTTTTCGTTCATGCGTCCTCCACCCATGACTTTGGAGCCATGCGTAGTGATTGCTTAGTGCAATTCTCCATTCTCAACCCTTTTTCGGAGCCCCATGAATTGCGTTTTCGTTCATGCGTGCTCCACCCACTTGTTTGGAGCCATGCGTAGTGATTGCTTAGTGCAATTCTCCATTCTCAATCCTTTTTTGGAGCCCCATGAATTGCGTTTTCGTTCATGCGTCCTCCACCCACGAGATGGAGCCATGCGTAGTGATTGCTTAGTGCTATTCTCCATTCTCAACCCTTTTTCGGAGCCCCATGAATTTCGTTTTCGTTCATGCGTCCTCCACCCACGAGTTTGGAGCCATGCGTAGTGATTGCTTAGTGAAATTCTCCATTCTCAACCCTTTTTCGAAGCCCCATGAATTGTGTTTTCGTTCATGCGTCCTCCACCCACGAGTTTGGCGCCATGCATAGTGATTGCTTAGTGCTATTCTACATTCTCAACCCTTTTTCGGAGCCCCATGAATTTCGTTTTCGTTCATGCGTCCTCCACCCACGAGTTTGGAGCCATGCGTAGTGATTACTTAGTGCAATTCTCCATTCTCAATCCTTTTCGGAGCCCCATGAATTGCGTTTTCGTTCATGCGTCCTCCACCCACGAGTTTGGAGGCATGCGTAGTGATTGCTTTGTGCAATTCTCCATTCTCAACCCTTTTTCGGAGCCCCATGAATTGCGTTTTCGTTCATGCGTCCTCCACCCACGACTTTGGAGCCATGCGTAGTGATTGCTGAATGCTATTCTCCATTCTCAACCCTTTTTCGGAGCCCCATGAATTTCGTTTTCGCTCATGCGTCCTCCACCCACGAGTTTGGAGCCATGCGTAGTGATTGCTTAGTGCAATTCTCCATTCTCAACCCTTCTTCGGAGCCCCATGAATTGCGTTTTTGTTCATGCGTCCTCCACCCACGAGTTTGGAGCCATGCGTAGTGATTGCTTAGTGCAATTCTCCATTCTCAACCCTTTTTCGGAGCCCCATGAATTGCGTTTTCGTTCATTCGTCCTCCACCCACGAGTTTGGAGCCATGCGTAGTGATTGCTTAGTGCAATTCTCCATTCTCAACCCTTTTTCGGAGCCCCATGAATTGCGTTTTTGTTCATGCGTCCTCCACCCACGAGTTTGGAGGCATGCGTAGTGATTGCTTAGTGCAATTCTCCATTCTCAACCCTTTTTCGGAGCCCCATGAATTGCGTTTTCGTTCATGCGTCCTCCACCCACGAGTTTGGAGGCATGCGTAGTGATTGCTTAGTGCAATTGTCCATTCTCAATCCTTTATCGGAGCCCCATGAATTGTGTTTTCGTTCATGCGTGCTTCACCCACGAGTTTGGAGCCATGCGTAGTGATTGCTTAGTGCAACTCTCGATTCTCAATCCTTTTTCGGAGCCCCATGAATTGCGTTTTCGTTCATGCGTCCTCCACCCACGAGTTTGGAGCCATGCGTAGTGATTGCTTAGTGCTATTCTCCATTCTCAACCCTTTTTCGGAGCCCCATGAATTTCGTTTTCGTTCATGCGTCCTCCACCCACGAGTTTGGAGCCATGTGTAGTGATTGCTTAGTGCTATTCTCCATTCTCAACCCTTTTTCGGAGCCCCATGAATTTCGTTTTCGTTCATGCGTCCTCCACCCACGAGTTTGGAGCCATGTGTAGTGATTGCTTAGTGCAATTCTCCATTCTCAACCCTTTTTCGAAGCCCCATGAATTGCGTTTTCGTTCATGCGTGCTCCACCCACTTGTTTGGAGCCATGCGTAGTGATTGCTAAGTGCAATTCTCCATTCTCAACCCTTTTTCGGTGCCCCATGAATTGCGTTTTCGTTCATGCGTCCTCCACCCACGAGTTTGGAGCCATGCGTAGTGATTACTTAGTGCAATTCTCCATTCTCAATCCTTTTCGGAGCCCCATGAATTGCGTTTTCGTTCATGCGTCCTCCACCCACGAGTTTGGAGGCATGCGTAGTGATTGCTTTGTGCAATTCTCCATTCTCAACCCTTTTTCGGAGCCCCATGAATTTCGTTTTCGTTCATGCGTCCTCCACCCACGAGTTTGGAGCCATGCGTAGTGATTACTTAGTGCAATTCTCCATTCTCAATCCTTTTCGGAGCCCCATGAATTGCGTTTTCGTTCATGCGTCCTCCACCCACGAGTTTGGAGGCATGCGTAGTGATTGCTTTGTGCAATTCTCCATTCTCAACCCTTTTTCGGAGCCCCATGAATTGCGTTTTCGTTCATGCGTCCTCCACCCACGACTTTGGAGCCATGCGTAGTGATTGCTGAATGCTATTCTCCATTCTCAACCCTTTTTCGGAGCCCCATGAATTTCGTTTTCGTTCATGCGTCCTCCACCCACGAGTTTGGAGCCATGCGTAGTGATTGCTTAGTGCAATTCTCCATTCTCAACCCTTTTTCGGAGCCCCATGAATTGCGTTTTTGTTCATGCGTCCTCCACCCACGAGTTTGGAGCCATGCGTAGTGATTGCTTAGTGCAATTCTCCATTCTCAACCCTTTTTCGGAGCCCCATGAATTGCGTTTTCGTTCATTCGTCCTCCACCCACGAGTTTGGAGCCATGCGTAGTGATTGCTTAGTGCAATTCTCCATTCTCAACCCTTTTTCGGAGCCCCATGAATTGCGTTTTTGTTCATGCGTCCTCCACCCACGAGTTTGGAGGCATGCGTAGTGATTGCTTAGTGCAATTCTCCATTCTCAACCCTTTTTCGGAGCCCCATGAATTGCGTTTTCGTTCATGCGTCCTCCACCCACGAGTTTGGAGGCATGCGTAGTGATTGCTTAGTGCAATTGTCCATTCTCAATCCTTTATCGGAGCCCCATGAATTGTGTTTTCGTTCATGCGTGCTTCACCCACGAGTTTGGAGCCATGCGTAGTGATTGCTTAGTGCAACTCTCGATTCTCAATCCTTTTTCGGAGCCCCATGAATTGCGTTTTCGTTCATGCGTCCTCCACCCACGAGTTTGGAGCCATGCGTAGTGATTGCTTAGTGCTATTCTCCATTCTCAACCCTTTTTCGGAGCCCCATGAATTTCGTTTTCGTTCATGCGTCCTCCACCCACGAGTTTGGAGCCATGTGTAGTGATTGCTTAGTGCAATTCTCCATTCTCAACCCTTTTTCGAAGCCCCATGAATTGCGTTTTCGTTCATGCGTGCTCCACCCACTTGTTTGGAGCCATGCGTAGTGATTGCTAAGTGCAATTCTCCATTCTCAACCCTTTTTCGGTGCCCCATGAATTGCGTTTTCGTTCATGCGTCCTCCACCCACGAGTTTGGAGCCATGCGTAGTGATTGCTTAGTGCAATTCTCCATTCTCAACCCTTTTTCGGAGCCCCATGAATTGCGTTTTCGTTCCTGTGTCCTCCACCCACGAGTTTGGAGTCATACGTAGTGATTGCTTAGTGCAATTCTCCATTCTCAACCCTTTTTCGGAGCCCCATGAATTACGTTTTCGTTCATGTGTCTTCCACCCACGAGTTTGGAGTCATGCGTAGTGATTGCTAAGTGGAATTCTCTATCCTTATATCTTTTTCGGTGCCCCATGAATTGCAATTTCCTTCATGCGGGCTCCTCCCACGAGTTTGGAGCCATGCGTAGTGATTGCTTAGTGCAATTCTCCATTCTCAACCCTTTTTCGGAGCCCCATGAATTGCGTTTTTGTTCATGCGTCCTCCACCCACGAGTTTGGAGCCATGCGTAGTGATTGCTTAGTGCTATTCTCCATTCTCAACCCTTTTTCAGAGCCCCATGAATTTCGTTTTCGTTCATGCGTCCTCCACCCACGAGTTTGGAGTCATGCGTAGTGATTGCTTAGTGCAATCCTCCATTCTCAACCCTTTTTCGGAGCCCCATGAATTGCGTTTTCGTTCATGCGTCCTCCACCCACGAGTTTGGAGGCATGCGTAGTGATTGCTTAGTGCAATTCTCCATTCCCAACCCTTTTTCGGATCCCCATGAATTGTGTTTTCGTTCATGTGTCTTCCACCCACGAGTTTGGAGTCATGCGTAGTGATTGCTTAGTGCAATTCTCTATCCTCAATCCTTTTTCGGTGCCCCATGAATTGCGTTTTCGTTCATGCGTGCTCCACCCACCAGTTTGGAGCCATGCGTAGTGATTGCTTAGTGCAATTCTCCATTCTCAATCCTTTTTCGGAGCCCCATGAATTGTGTTTCCATTCGTGCGTCCTCCACCCACGAGTTTGGAGCCATGCGTAGTTATTGCTTAGTGCAATTCTCCATTCTCAACCCTTTTTCAGAGCCCCATGAATTGCGTTTTCGTTCATGCGTCCTCCACCCACGAGTTTGGAGCCATGCGTAGTGATTTCTTAGTGCAATTCTCCATTCTCAACCCATTTTCGGAGCCCCATCAATTGCGTTTTCGTTCATCCGTCCTCCACCCACGAGTTTGGAGCCATGCGTAGTTATTTCTTAGTGCAATTCTCCATTCTCAACCCTTTTTCAGAGCCCCATGAATTGCGTTTTCGTTCATGCGTCCTCCACCCACGAGTTTGGAGCCATGCGTAGTGATTTCTTAGTGCAATTCTCCATTCTCAACCCATTTTCGGAGCCCCATCAATTGCGTTTTCGTTCATCCGTCCTCCACCCACGAGTTTGGAGCCATGCGTAGTGATTGCTTAGTGCAATTCTCCATTCTCAACCCTTTTTCGGAGCCCCATGAATTGCGTTTTCGTTCATGCGTCCTCCACCCACGAGTTTGGAGGCATGCGTAGTGATTGCTTAGTGCGATTCTCCATTCTTAACCCTTTTTCGGAGCCCCATGAATTGCGTTTTTGTTCATGCGTCCTCCACCCACGAGTTTGGAGCCATGCGTAGTGATTGCTTAGTGCAATTCTCCATTCTCAACCCTTTTTCGGAGCCCCATGAATTGCGTTTTCGTTCATTCGTCCTCCACCCACGAGTTTGGAGCCATGCGTAGTGATTGCTTAGTGCAATTCTCCATTCTCAACCCTTTTTCGGAGCCCCATGAATTGCGTTTTCGTTCATGCGTCCTCCACCCACGGGTTTGGAGGCATGCGTAGTGATTGCTTAGTGCAATTCTCCATTCTCAACCCTTTTTCGGAGCCCCATGAATTGCGTTTTCGTTCATGCGTCCTCCACCCACGAGTTTGGAGCCATGCGTAGTGATTGCTTATTGCTATTCTCCATTCTCAACCCTTTTTCAGAGCCCCATCAATTTCGTTTTCGTTCATGCGTCCTCCACCCACGAGTTTGGAGCCATGCGTAGTGATTGCTTAGTGCAATTCTCCATTCACAATCCTTTTTCGGAGCCCCATGAATTGCGTTTTCATTCATGCGTCCTCCACCCACGAGTTTGGAGCCATGCGTAGTTATTGCTTAGTGCAATTCTCCATTCTCAACCCTTTTTCAGAGCCCCATGAATTGCGTTTTCGTTCATGCGTCCTCCACCCACGAGTTTGGAGCCATGCGTAGTGATTTCTTAGTGCAATTCTCCATTCTCAACCCATTTTCGGAGCCCCATGAATTGCGTTTTCGTTCATGCGTCCTCCACCCACGAGTTTGGAGGCATGCGTAGTGATTGCTTAGTGCAATTCTCCATTCCCAACCCTTTTTCGGATCCCCATGAATTGTGTTTTCGTTCATGTGTCTTCCACCCACGAGTTTGGAGTCATGCGTAGTGATTGCTTAGTGCAATTCTCTATCCTCAATCCTTTTTCGGTGCCCCATGAATTGCGTTTTCGTTCATGCGTGCTCCACCCACCAGTTTGGAGCCATGCGTAGTGATTGCTTAGTGCAATTCTCCATTCTCAATCCTTTTTCGGAGCCCCATGAATTGCGTTTTCATTCATGCGTCCTCCACCCACGAGTTTGGAGCCATGCGTAGTTATTGCTTAGTGCAATTCTCCATTCTCAACCCTTTTTCAGAGCCCCATGAATTGCGTTTTCGTTCATGCGTCCTCCACCCACGAGTTTGGAGCCATGCGTAGTGATTTCTTAGTGCAATTCTCCATTCTCAACCCATTTTCGGAGCCCCATCAATTGCGTTTTCGTTCATCCGTCCTCCACCCACGAGTTTGGAGCCATGCGTAGTGATTGCTTAGTGCAATTCTCCATTCTCAACCCTTTTTCGGAGCCCCATGAATTGCGTTTTCGTTCATGCGTCCTCCACCCACGAGTTTGGAGGCATGCGTAGTGATTGCTTAGTGCAATTCTCCATTCTTAACCCTTTTTCGGAGCCCCATGAATTGCGTTTTTGTTCATGCGTCCTCCACCCACGAGTTTGGAGCCATGCGTAGTGATTGCTTAGTGCAATTCTCCATTCTCAACCCTTTTTCGGAGCCCCACGAATTGCGTTTTCGTTCATTCGTCCTCCACCCACGAGTTTGGAGCCATGCGTAGTGATTGCTTAGTGCAATTCTCCATTCTCAACCCTTTTTCGGAGCCCCATGAATTGCGTTTTTGTTCATGCGTCCTCCACCCACGAGTTTGGAGCCATGCGTAGTGATTGCTTAGTGCAATTCTCCATTCTCAACCCTTTTTCGGAGCCCCATGAATTGCGTTTTCGTTCATGCGTCCTCCACCCACGAGTTTGGAGGCATGCGTAGTGATTGCTTAGTGCAATTCTCCATTCTCAACCCTTTTTCGGAGCCCCATGAATTGCGTTTTCGTTCATGCGTCCTCCACCCACGAGTTTGGAGGCATGCGTAGTGATTGCTTAGTGCAATTCTCCATTCTCAACCCTTTTTCGGAGCCCCATGAATTGTGTTTTCGTTCATGCGTCCTCCACCCACGAGTTTGGAGCCATGCGTAGTGATTGCTTAGTGCAATTCTCCATTCTCAACCCTTTTTCGGAGCCTCATGAATTACTTTTTCGTTCATGCGTCCTCCACCCACGAGTTTGGAGGCATGCGTAGTGATTGCTTAGTGCAATTCTCCATTCTCAATCCTTTATCGGAGCCCCATGAAATGTGTTTTCGTTCATGCGTGCTCCACCCACTAGTTTGGAGCCATGCGTAGTGATTGCTTAGTGCAATTCTCCATTCTCAATCCTTTTTCGGAGCCCCATGAATTGCGTTTTCGTTCATGCGTCCTCCACCCACGAGTTTGGAGCCATGCTTAGTGATTGCTTAGTGCAATTCTCCATTCTCAACCCTTTTTCGGAGCCCCATGAATTGTGTTTTCATTCATGCGTCCTCCACTCACGAGTTTGGAGTCATCCGTAGTGATTGCTGTCTGTCGCAACCTACCCTTCGGCGGGAGGGCGACGCGAGACTCGCGGGATGCGTGTTCCACGAAAGGAATACGCGCGGAGTCGCCACCAACGTTTATTTGAGGAAAACATCGGAAAAACCGAAAAAGACGCGATCTACGAACTTTTAAGTGAAAGGTTCGGGAGTTGTATTTACGCACGGGGAAGGTATTAGCACCCCACACGTCCGTCACAAGGGACGGCAGCCTTTAATCGAATGTGCAAACATGACTTTGATTTTTACGTTCCCTTTTATGTCCTTATATCCTTTATACCCTTTTTATATTTTTTCTCTTTTTGTGGTCGACAAGGGTGTTTCCCTTTGCTCCTACGTATTCCTCAATTGGGATGAGAAAATCAGACCTACGTAGTTCTTTCGGAACAAAGTGTTTGGTTAAGTTGTTTTTTATCTTTTTGCAAGATATATTTTGATTGAACAAAAAGGTCATTTGAGGTGTTGGACCATTAAATGATCTTTTGATTTTGAAAGGAGAGAAACGTTAAGGTGTTGGACCATTAACGATCTCTCGGGGTGGTCGACAAAAGCGGGGATTTTGCTCCTACGTATCCTCAATTGCGATAAGGAAATCAGACCTACGTAGTTCTTGCAAAAGCGGTAAAGTTACATGTTGATTTTATGCTTTTGAACGGTCCATGTTAACCGATAAAAGCAAAGAGGACCGTTTAAGGCGTTGGACCTTAAAACGGTTTTTAGTGATTTTCGGACAAAACTTGATTTGTGAGTCTATTTTAGTCTTAGTTTCACTTTGGTTATTAATCAATTCATTCAAGGAAACTTCCAAAGAAAAACGTCCGATTGATTTTTTTAATTTATTTTATTCAAAGATATTTTGATTATTTTATTATTATTTTTCAAGATATTTTGATTATTTTATTATTATTTTACTTTTTTTGGTTTAACCGAGGTTATAGCGTGAACGATCGGTTAGATTTCATTTTAAAAGTGATTAAATGAGATTACAACACAAATGATCGGTTGAAATTCATTTTATCATTATTTAGATGAGAAAACGGCTTAAATAAACGGTAAAAGCGCGTTAAAGACGGAAGAAAAGAAATCGAAAATAAAGATGAAAGCTTAAAAAAACAAGAAATGAATTGAAAGTCTCGGATTCGAAAACTTACCCGTTGAAGAACGAAGAACGGATGAAGAACGATGAAGAACGGACGAAAACCTTCACGGATTTGCTTACGGAAACATCTCGGAAGCGTTACGGAAGCACCTCGGCTTGGATTTTCTTCACGGAAACAATTTTTTTCACCCAAAACAGCTGAAATACATAGCCAGGGGGGCTGAGGGATCCTTAGAACAACCCCCTTCAGCCTTTTTATAGGAAAAAGGGGGAGGAGGTTGCCGCCCAGCTCGCCCAGGCGACCTTAGCTCGCCCAGGCGAGCTGGGTTGCTTCCTCCGGAAGCAACCCAGCTTCAAAAAAACGTTCTGGAAGGCCCAATTGCTATTTGCACCCCCCCAATTTTGATAAGTTCACCCCCCCCTCTTTCGTAATTTACGGAAAAGTTACGGAAGCCTTACGGAAGCATATAGGACTTGATTTTCTTCTTTTTTTTCTCTTCCGTCTCACCCGTATTAAGTTAATTATGCTTATTTAGAGTTATGGGAATTTTACGGAAGCATTACGGGTGTCCCGGAAGCCCCGGAATCCCATTTTTCAACAAAACGGGGGGTGTGGTGGCCATCTAGCTCGCCGGCGAGCTAGGTTACTTCAACCTTAAGCAAGAAATTGCCCAGAAACCTCTAGAAGGGCCCAGATTCGAAAATTACTGTTTGCACCCCCCATTTTACTAAATACACCCCCCTTTGGCTTTTTTTGGTGATTCTTTTTTCGTAAAGTTACGGAAACTTACGAATTTCGTAACGATACTTGTTTTCTTTCCGTAATGTTACGGAACCTTGCGGATTACATAATCATCCCCTTTTTGACTTACGGAATGTTACGGAACCTCACTTAATTATGCAACGATGCTTCCATTTGATTTCCGGTGTGTCACGGAAACTTACGGATTGTGCATCAATATTTTTTTTGGTTTTTCGGCATGTCCTGGAATTTCACAAATTGCCTAATGATGGATGCCAAGCACCTTACAAGGACCAAAGAAAGGTCGCATGTCATCAAGCAAAGGTCCCCGGACGAAATTAGGGTATGACAGTTGCCCCTCTTTACTTGTCTTTTATTGGAGATAAAAGGAAAGTAAAGATAAGACACTAATTTCGTTCCTCTCGATTTGACGAGAGTCGCGGGTGACCGTAAAATCTCCACATGCAAATGACTTGTTGTTCCCAGAATATCACAAATTGCCTAATGATGGGTGCCAAGCACCTCACAAGGACCAAAGAATGGTCGCATGTCATCAAGCAAAGGTCCCCGGACGAAAATCAGTGTATGACACTAATTTCGCTCCTCTCGGTTGACGAGAGTCGCGGGTGACCATGACTTGTCGTTCCCAGAATTTCACAAATTGCCTAATGATGGATGCCAAGCACCTCACAAGGACCAAAGAATGGTCGCATGTCATCAAGCAAAGGTACCCGGACGAAAATTAGTGTATGACACTAATTTCGCTCCTCTCGGTTGACGAGAGTCGCGGGTGACCATGACTTGTCGTTCCTAGAATTTCACAAATTGCCTAATGATGGATGCCAAGCACCTCACAAGGACCAAAGAATGGTCGCATGTCATCAAGCAAAGGTCCCCGGACGAAAATCAGTGTATGACACTAATTTCGCTCCTCTCGGTTGACGAGAGTCGCGGGTGACCATGAAATTTCCGCATGTATGACTTGTTGTTCCCGGAGGAACAAAAGGTGCAGAAGACTGTGTCAGCCTCTGCATGCTATCAAGCGTTCTGTCTTACAGATAGCAAAAGAATGTTTATACGGATAACCACTCGGGTATTTCCGCGTATCATTGGGCCCGCCGCCTCTGGATGATACAAAGGTGCATAATGACCAAATTTGGTCTCTGCTTGTCATCAGGCCCGCCGCCTCTGGATGACAAAAGGGTGCGGATAACCGTAAGGTATCTCCGCGTATCATCGGGCCCGCCGCCTCTGGATGATACAAGGGTGCAGAATGACCAAACTTGGTCTCTGCTTGTCATCGGGCCCGCCGCCTCTGGATGACAAAAGGGTGCGGATAACCGTAAGGTATCTCCGCGTATCATCGGGCCCGCCGCCTCTGGATGATACAAGGGTGCAGAATGACCAAATTTGGTCTCTGCTTGTCATCGGGCCCGCCGCCTCTGGATGACAAAAGGGTGCGGATAACCGTAAGGTATCTCCGCGTATCATCGGGCCCGCCGCCTCTGGATGATACAAGGGTGCAGAATGACCAAATTTGGTCTCTGCTTGTCATCGGGCCCGCCGCCTCTAGATGACAAAAGGGTGCGGATAACCGTAAGGTATCTCCGCGTATCATCGGGCCCGCCGCCTCTGGATGATACAAGGGTGCAGAATGACCAAACTTGGTCTCTGCTTGTCATCGGGCCCGCCGCCTCTGGATGACAAAAAGGGTGCGGATAACCGTAAGGTATCTCCGCGTATCATCGGGCCCGCCGCCTCTGGATGATACAAGGGTGCAGAATGACCAAACTTGGTCTCTGCTTGTCATCGGGCCCGCCGCCTCTGGATGACAAAAAGGGTACGGATAACCGTAAGGTATCTCCGCGTATCATCGGGCCCGCCGCCTCTGGATGATACAAGGGTGCAGAATGACCAAACTTGGTCTCTGCTTGTCATCGGGCCCGCCGCCTCTGGATGACAAAAGGGTGCGGATAACCGTAAGGTATCTCCGCGTATCATCGGGCCCGCCGCCTCTGGATGATACAAGGGTGCATGTCACATGACCTCAGGGTCAGTATGACAAAGATTATGGGGCGGCCGACAAAAGCAAGGCTCTTGCTCCTACGTATCCTCCAATGAGGAATTCAGACCTACGTAGTTCTTGATAACTTGTGAGACTTGAAAAGTCTCCATCGGAAAATGCTGACATCTCCGGAAAGGGCGCAGATGACCATATTGGTCTCTGCTCGTGAATCACACTTGGGATCACTGAATGACGAGGTGCGGATAACCGTAAGGTGTCTCCACGGGCTACCAGCTCTTGAGTCATGGCAACAAAAGGCGGTGTGGTCGACAAAAGCGAGGCTCTTGCTCCTACGTATCCTCCAATGAGGAACTCAGACCTACGTAGTTCTGGATAACTTGTGAGATTTGAAAAAGTCTCGGTGTTTTCTCCACTAAAATGCAAACATGCTTTAGCAAGGAGACAAATATTCCAACTGATTTAGAGCAGCATATGCTTTTTTGAGTGAAAAACAATGCGTCTACCGGGGAAGGAGAGTCTGCTGATGAAATCTCCCATAACCATAAATGAGATTTTGGATGTTAGCATTTCGTTTCTAAATGATCATTTAGAGGAAACACTGAGTTCGACAAAAATAGAAGAAATCCACTCAAAGTGTATCAATCTCGCACAGGTAAGTGTTTCATCCTAATTCCGAACCATAGATATGTCATGACTTGACTTTGCAAATTATTTCCTATCAAATCAAAAATTACACGCGTGATCATGGATCAATAGGGCTTCCCTTGGGAATGGGTTCTTTTGGTGGTTTCTTCTTTCGGCTTTTGTGTGTTTTTGGCTTTTGATTTTTCTGGCTTTTTTCTTTTTCTGTTTTTGTTTAGTGCGGGGCGAGAAAAAAAAAAGTCGCTAGCGCACGGGATTTTGGTTGGTAATCAAAGGGAGAAGACTATTTTAGGTCGTGGTTCCCTTTCCTTCTTTTGTTCATTTGATGACAATTCTGTACTGTTCAGATATTGTCTGGTCCAAAGACCTCTCTGCACATTTCTTCTGGTTTCTTTGACCAGGAGCTTCCTTCTTTTTTACTTTCTCCCATTCTTTGGTTGGGAATTTTCTTTCTTTTCTTTTTTCTTTCTCCCACTCTTTGATTGGGAATTTCCTTTCTTTTTCTTTTTGCTTTCTCCCACTCTTTGATTGGGAATTTCCTTTCTTTTCTTTTTGCTTTCACTTTGATTGGAAATTTTCCTTCTTTCCTTTTTTGCTTCCGAGGGTAAGGATTATAGTGAGTCATGATTTTGGCTCAAGGTTTGTAGAATGGCTAGACATGATACATGTCGGGGTTTGGTTTGGCTCAAGGATAAAAGGGGTGCCCCACATTATTTCCATGACACAAATGCAAAAATGATGATTTGGAAATTTTATGCAAAACTGGCCACGCATGCACCTATGTGGACACTCAAGTGTCAAATTTTTATGGTCATGTGATGCTAGGGCTCAGGATTCATTTCCTCTATTTTAAATCAACCCAATGTTTCCAAAATATGTTCTTTTATCAATTTGTGCATTCATCCGAGTCCATTTCGGGCGTCCGGGGAAATTTCACAGCATTCACCCTTCAGGTGTAGACCCATTTTTTCAAAAACTAGTTATGATCAGTGAATTTTTTTTTTTTCAAAGAAAAGTTGGAAATCATCTCTTTTCAAAAGCATGTCGGTTTTTAGCTAGACAACTTATTTTTCTTTTTTCTCCTTCTCTTTTTTTTATCATTATCATTTGTTTATTTCTTTTTCTTGTTTGTTTTTTTTTCTTTTTTTTTTCTTTTTTCTTTTTTTTTTCATGAGGTATTTTGCTACCTAAACATGTGCATATTTTTGTGAGGTATTTTTGCTATATACATGCATATCCAAGGTATCTTGCCACCTAAACATACATATATATGTTTTGTGAGGTATTTTTTTGCTACATACACGCACATCTAAGGTATCTTTCTACCTAAACATACAAATATATATTTTGTGAAGTATTTTTTTGTTTACATACACGCACATCTAAGGTATCTCTCTACCTAAACATACATATATATATTTTGTGAAGTATTTTTTTTGTTTACATACATGCATATCTAAGGTATCTTTCTACCTAAACATACATATATATATTTTGTGAAGTGTTTTTTTGTTCACATACATGCATATCTAAGGTATTTTCACTACCTAAACATACATATATATATTTTGTGAGGTATGACTACCTTCCGAGCTTGCGCTTGTTTTATTTAAATCCCCAGGATCATGAGCAACTAGGTGCGTCCTACTATAAAAAGTGATCAAATAACAAGCATAGATTCAAAAGGTACTAGGTTGCCTCCTAGTAGCGCTTCTTTAACGTCTTTAGCTGGACGCCTTATGACTTGTCGGTCACTGACCTAGTACTTTGCTTACCTTTGGCTTTGGACTTGGTTGCCTATTGGTCGGCCATGTGTCGTAGGCAACGCTCTAACCTTTTTATGGATGAGCTGAGGTAAACTTTAGAGGTGGTGGCGGTGTGTCTATTGCCTGCTACCGGCCATCCCAATGCTGCTGTGGTGCTTCGCCCTGCGCCTGCCTGGGGGCGCAGTACTTCTTGATGAAAGCTCGATTGGTAGGGGGGTCTGATGACTTTGCTGGGGGCGACAGACACTCCCTAGAACTGACAGAGACCCATATTTAGAGCTGGCAACTCCAAGACCCTGTTGGACTTCTTCGGGTCCACTGGGTGTCTTGCAGGCGCGATCCCTGCAAACAATAGATGAAATCAGAAATCAGTTGAGCGATGTGCATACTTACCTATGATGACGTGACCTTGCCGGGGGGGTACGGGCACCCTGTAGGACTGATAGAGGCCCGTAACCAGAGCTGGAAACCCCAGGGCCCTGTTGGACTTTTCCGGGTCCACTGGGTGTCTTGTGGGTGCGATCCCTGCAAACAATAGATGGTATCAGAAATCAGTTGAACTATATGCATACTTACCCATGTCGGGACGACACAGACCAACTGATACTTTTGCAGGGGGAGATTGGCATTACGGTCGCTGGGCAGAATGTTGCTAAGTAGCAATGTCATCTATATCTGTGTAAGAGTGGTCATGTTGGTGCGCATGATCTGCACTCGTCTCTTTGCAGCGGCACAGGTGAAATCTTGCCCCGGTATGCATAGTAGCTGTGTGATAGCCTCCCTCTCTGGTTGTGCTCGCACAGTTGGCCCTCCTCCAATATCAGGGGGTGGCCCAGGAACCGTTAAAAGGAAACTACTGGCCCCTTAACCGGAAGTGCAAGTCTCGGTTAAGCATTTAAGGGCAGAGGACCTTAAATTCTCTTAAGGTGTGCATGTGGAGTACACTGAAAATGAGGACACGTAGCCCTCTAAAGGTGAGGGCGTGCAGCCCTCTCAAGGCGAGGATGTGTAGTCCTCTGGAGGTGAGGGTGTGCAGCCCTCTGTTGGCGAGGACATGTAGTCCTCTCATGGCGAGGGCGTGTAGCCCTCTGAAGGTGAGGACGTGTAGTCCTCTGAAGGTGAGGGTATGTCCCCCTTTGAAAATGGGGAACATGTAGTCCTCTAATGGCGAGGACGTGTAGTCCTCTAAAGGTGAGGACGTGTAGTCCTCTGAAGGTGAGGGCGTGTAGCCCTGCAAAGGTGAAGGCACATGACCCTTTGACGGCGAGGACGTGTAGTCCTCTGAAGTTGAAGGTAACTAGTACCCAAGGTGAGGGCGTGTAGCCCTCTCAAGGCGAGGACGTATAGTCCTCTGGAGGTGAGGGCGTGCAGCCCTCTGGTGGTGAGGACGTGTAGTCCTCTCAAGGCGAGGACGTGTAGTCCTCTGACGGTGAGGGTAACTAGTACCCAAGGTGAGGGCGTGTAGCCCTCTCAAGGCGAGGACATGTAGTCCTCTGGAGGTGAGGGCGTGCAGCCCTCTGATGGTGAGGATGTGTAGTCCTCTCAAGGCGAGGACGTGTAGTCCTCTAACGGTGAGGGTAACTAGTACCCAAGGTGAGGGCGTGTAGCCCTCTCAAGGCGAGGACATGTAGTCCTCTGGAGGTGAGGGTGTGCAGCCCTCTGATGGTGGGGACGTGTAGTCCTCTCAAGGCGAGGATGTATAGTCCTTTGGAGACAAGGGTACTAGTATCCAAGGGTTCACCCTTATGAGAAAGCAAGAGATCGACTCATCGAGAGGGTCGGTCATCCCAAATCCACACGACTGGATATTGGATGTAGGAAATCTATGCAGTTAACATGATTTTTAGGGATGCAGATGCATGCAACCTTTGTCTTGAAATGCGGTAAATGCAGACTTCATATGAAACAATGCAATGTAATGGAAAGTTTGTACAACGTTCATGACATTCTTTCCCTATTTTGTGATTTTGATTTTGATTTAATTTTTTTGGAAAACACAGATTGACTGTCCTTTTGAAAGAGGTGATAATTCATGCAACCTCATCCTATCTTTTTGCAAATCTCTCCGGGAACTCCCTCAGAGTATGTGTTCTGTTTGATTTAGTCACTTGACCATTTTGGAGCGACGGCAATGGAGTCGTTTGATGTTTGATCAATCCATTGAAATCCTAGGGTTTGTCCCCCCTTTTTTGTTAAAAACATCGATGGGTGAGAACTTTTGACCGGCCCCTATGTTCACTTGAGGCTCATGCACGGTGCCCCTCATTGCCCCAGTGTAAGGCTTTGAGGTATCAATCGTTGCCTTTCGTCATGACCTTGTAGGAGGGAACCTATTGGGTGAGAACTTCTAATCTGCCCCTAGGTTCGCTTGAAGTTTTTGCATGGTGCCTTTCGTTGCCCCAGTGTAGGGCTTAGAGGTACCAATTGTTGTCTTGTTTTCACAACCTCGTAGTGAGGAAGAATGAAAGAAGCAGTTGATTCTTGCAAAAAAGAATTTTCCAAGGACGAGAAATAATTGAAGGATCTTTCAGTTGATGGATTAAGTCAAATGACTCCTATGTAGAAGCAAGATGTTTTGATGTCTTGATGATGCTAAAGGATCAAGTGCTTCTAAGTTTTATCCAAGAAAATCAAGATATATGATCAAGTTTGATCTCTTTAGAATCTTTAGGAAGAAGTTTCCAAATTGAAACAAACAAAGGTTTGACCAAAGAATTCTATCATTTCAATTTGAGATTTGCTCTCTGGTAATCGATTACCAGTAGTTAAAAATGTTTTTATTCAAATTTTTAAAACCTGTAATCGATTACGTAAGTCTTGTAATTGATTACCAGAGGGGATTTTCAGAAAATAATTTCCAAGAGACATATCTATTCAAATGTTTTATGAACGGCCATTCAAATGTTTTAAAGAGAGTTTTCATTGCCCAAACAGTTTTATCCTCTCGAAAGATCAAGAGTTTTTCTGAACTGAAATGTCTTATCCTCTCAAAAAGATTCTTTGGTCAACCACTTGCATATTCAATAAGAAATTTTTGATTGATCTTCATTTTACAATCTACCTCTTTTACGAGAGACCTCTTCTTCTCTTCATCTTATTTCTGAAAAGGGATTAAGAGACCGTGGGTCTCTTGTTGTAGAGGATTCCTGAACACAAGGGAAAGGTTATCCCTGTGTGCATTGTTAATCCGAAAAGAGAGAGTGAAAGTTTAATTGGGGAATAATCTTCGTATCTTAATTCAACCCCCCCTTTTCTTAAGGTAACTAAGGCCATTTATCCCACATCCTATTCTTGATAACTCACTTCTCTCTAAAAAGACAAACTTTCCGGAATGATATAATGAGGTCACATGAATGTCTTGAAAACACAGTCAATCAAATGCTCTTTTTTTTTTCTTTTTGAACTCCCTTTTTTATTTTTATTTTGAAACTTATTTGTTTTGAGCTTTATTTGTTGTTTTACGGCACCCCCACCAACGTGCAAGACGAGTAATCTCTGATTGAACAGTCTTGGAAGTCAACACTCAGGAGCGCAAGTCGCTTCAGAAAATAGACCAATGGCTTGCACCCACATTCTGGTGAAAGTTGAATAAGCAAACATGCGTTTGTGAGAGGATGAGGGACAAGGATGTCCATTTTATCCATATCATTTAGCATTGTAACTGTGGTTTATAATAATGGCATAAACTTGAAAATCCTGATGAGTCCTAACAACAGCTTCCAGAATTGCCCCATGTATGGTGTTGCTTGTCAATGTTATGATTCAACAAGCGATTCTCCTCAAATTTCAGTCAGCCCGTATCAATTAGACTTCACACTTTATGCTTCGGGGTCATACAATGCTCAATGGAATGCCCCAGGGCTCCTCCACGATAAGCACACGTTGCATTCGAGTCGTATCCTCAGAAAAATGGAGGTTGAGGAACCTTGGTTGGGGTTATGGCTACCATTGAATTATTGAGTGGATATAGGATCAAGTTTAGCATATGACAACGGAATTTGGGGTGAACCCTACAGGCTTTTTGCTACAAAATTCCTTTTTGTTGGTGTCTTTTTGGTTTGTGCTAAAGGTGGTCTTCGTCATTGGAAGTGCGGTAGACAGGCTTTGTGGTTGATTTAGGGATGGCCTTTGTGGATAACTGGGTGGTGGGTAAGGAGGAGGTTTGTTATTGATTGAGTAATGACATTGTTGGGTTGGTGGGAAACTTGGCCGTATAGGAATGGCAGTCACAACATGGGTTTCTCCCTCTTTCTCACCCTCTTCATTTGCCCCAGTTTTCTCAGTCGTCCTAGTAGGATGATCAAATTTGCCTCTTTTCGGATCCACTTTGATCTTTTTGCTGGCGAAGACCAAATCTGTAAAACTTGAAGGTGTGTAACCCACCATTTTTTCATAGTAGAACACCGGTCACGTGTCTACTATCATTGTGATAATCTCTTTCTCTGTTTTTGGGGGTGCTACTTGAGTTGCCAAGTCTCTCCATCTTTGGGCGTATTCTTTGAAAGATTCGTGCCCCCTTTTTGCACACTTTTTGTAGTTGCATCCTATCCGGAGCCATATCAGAATTGTACTGACACTGCCTAATGAAGGCAACCATTAGGTCCTTCCAAGAATGGACTCAAGAAGGTTCCTAAGTTAGTATACCAGGCGACAGTTGTCCTAGTAAGACTTTCTCAGGAAAAATGTATCAGCAGTTTCTCATCTTTTGCGTATGCCCCCATCTTCCGACAGTACATCTTTAGATGGTTCTTGGAGCGAGTAGTCCCCTTGTACTTGCCAAAGTCCGGCACATTGAACTTGGGAATGACCATGTTTGGGTATTAGGAACAACTCTTCTAGGTTAGCAAAGGCATAATCTTCACCTCCTTCAATGGCCCTGAGCCTTTCCTCTAGATGATCCAACTTTCCCATTCCTGCCATAGTCATGAGGGTTTTTAACCGCTGTGGAATGCAAGAGGTGCAGTTGTGGGTGATACTGAGGGCCCTCCAAAGGGTTTTGTAGGGGTATACCACCAACTGCTTGCCCTTCAGTGGTATATCCGAGCCAAGGCTCGAAGTCGGCTAGATTGTGATGGGGAATTTCATGAGTCTCTTCCACGGTTTAAGAGACATGTGCATGATCAGTTTGGGGTTGTTGGCTTTCAATGGGTATAGGAGTGGAGTTATTGACATTCTTATTGGGAGTGTACGCCACATTGGGTGGCGTATAGTTGAGAGGCAAGCCATATGACGGGAAGGCGTGCTCGTTTTGAATTTGCACATCATGGGGGCCGCCCGTACTTCCTAAATCTTTGCCTACCATATTTGAGGTTGGATGATTCATTTGCTTGAGGCCGGATGGGGACGTCGGGTTCACCTTAGCAACAACGCTGGTAGCGGCAATTGCAACCGCATTGGCTTCCATTATCTTCTTCACGCTCATCATGGCCTCCATCATTGTGGCCATTTTCTCTTTAATGGCCTCCATGTCGGCCTTCATCTTCTCTTGTATCTCCTCTACTTCACCCATTATTCTAGCTCTAGCACGAGTTCGGTAAGGGCATCGTAAAGCGTGTCCCTTTCTTTTTTATAATAATGATTAAGTTCATTTTATTTTATTTTTCAAGGAAAGAATGCAATGAGCAATGCAACCAGTGAAAAGCATGGATGCATGCGAATGATGTACAGTTGAAGTATTGCGAATTTTTACGCAAGATATGGGGTTGAATCAATTTAGATTTTCAACATGGTCCATGACATCTTTGTCAAGGTGAAACTGGAAGTAACAAGGACATCAATAATCCTAAATATGTTTGGCAGTAGACGAAGCAGTGATGTGACTCGATTCATCTTTTGCCCCAATTTTGCAAGACGGTTACTTCCATATTTCAACTTGACTTGATGAACCTTTTTGTAAAAGCATGAGCTTGGTTCAACCCTATAATCCAAGGAATGGCAATTCTGATCGCCAATACTTCAACAACATCTCATAGGGATGAATGACTCGGGCATACTTTAAGCTTATGCACGGAAAATGTAATTATGAAATTGAGATGCCCGAAGAAACACCATTTCCTAGTTAACCATGCATTAGGTACCATGTTCAATTATTTTTTAAAGTGAAACGGGTTTATGATCCCAACATGGTTGGCTCGTGGTGCCTAACACATGAAACTAAGAATGTAGTGTGAAGTTTCACGCTTCCCCCTTTTTTGTTTTTGTTTTGTAGAGGAAAACGCAAGGATGAGCAAACATGAAAACAAATGGTATGCAATTTTGCAGATCAAAAAGTTTGTTGAACGCATATGCATGATGATGCCATGACTCATGCAAAATGTGAGGCTGGAATATGATAACGGACAAATGCAGGATATGTCCATTATGATGTTATGAAGAGATGCTTATGCGATGCATGATATGAATGCATTTTACGGACACGAGAGCCCGGAAAATTATCTCTTCTTACTTGCGCATTTGGGGGCGCAGTGCCCCATGTGTACAATTAAGAAGGTGATATGGACCTTCCGGCTTCCCGTGACAAAGGACGAGACCAACATACAATGCATGCTAGAGATAAAATGCAGGAGTGACTTGATTCGCACTGATTTTTGGAGTAAAAACGTGGGATAAACTCATCTTATTCAAAAAGTTATAACTAGTCAAGATCTGAGCGACAATACAAACTTCCTAGCGGTTTCTAATCATATGGTCCATTAAGTCTATCATATGCTGACAATAGCTGAGAAGTCCGTGGATCTCCTCGGGGGCGGAGTAGGTGTCCGCCACTGCTTTGGCCTTGGCTAGCAATGGGGGAAGTTCTTGACTCCTGTTCAAAGTAAGAGCAAATCGGTCCGTCCACATTGTTGCCTCTTGGTGCAATGAATCAATTACCCTTTCCCTTGCTTCGCTTTCTGCTGATATCTTGGCGTACTCATCCTCTAGCCTTTGCTCATGAGTCGCCGCTAGATTTAGCTTCTCTTTGCACTCATCGATGACGGCCCACATATTCCCTTCAGTCTCGCTTAACTGTTGGGACAAATTTCTTTTCGACCTAAGGCAAGCCTTTAGCTCGTCCTTCAAGATCATGCCTTTGACCCATGATGATTCCTTTCACCTCTTCGGAGCTTGAGCTCACTATTGCTGCCCTATAAAGCCCCTCAAAACTTTGCTTTGGTCGTGTTCTTCCTTTCGGGCCTTCTTGGTTTCTCATTCCAAGGCTTCATCGGTGGCCATATTGACATCCCTTAGTTCATCATACTCTTTTCAGACTTTGATGGCTATGGACTTGAACTTCTCTTCGACTACCCAGGCTCTTTCAAGCTCTGCCTTTAGGGCTTGTACCTCATCACTTTCTTCCGAAGCTTTAACCTCATCATCTCTCACAGTCTTTAGATTTGGGAGCCAATCCAGTCCTTGTGTTCGGACTCTCAGCCACTTATGATAGCCGCCAATGATCCCATTACTGCTTCCCCTAAGCTCTCTGTCCTTTCTTCACGCCGCATCCCATGCCTTGCGAACTCCTTGGAGTACCCTAGCGTTGTGGTCACTGAAACCTCGTGCGATGAAAGGCGTGATGCTTTCGTCTGATGGCACTCCTCTCATGGGACATCCTTCGCATGAAGATAGAATCCTGATTCTTCCTTCCTTCTAGCGAGGGAACCATTTAACAGACGCCCCTCCATGCTAGCCAAGAGTTGGTCCCAATTCGTCTTTCTTTTTCGACGCACGAGCGGTGACCTTGTAGCAGATAGACGGGCCTACCTTCTTAGAGAAAAAGGTGTGAAACCAGCCCCACACAGAGAGCTGGAGTACAGCAAACAATCCTTGCATTGCTTTCTTCACATCTTCGGTCGAAGGTGTCATATAGGTCGGCTAGCATAGCGACAACCGGACTTTCCTTGTGGTTATGATAGGCGAGAAAAACGTCGATCGCTTCCAGGTCCACCAACCCATCCACATTTGGAAAGAGGACTCCCTCGAAAATCAACAGTGTGAGAATATCTATGAATGGGGTCCACTCGCCTTTATCTGCCAAGATTCTTGCTTTTACCTCCAAATATTTTCTCGGTATTCCGACCACCCCATTTTCAACTTGCCTTTGGCGGTCTAATTCCTACGCCGAGATTTGGACTTTTTTAGAAATTCTGGCCAATGAGGGGTAGAACCCTGAGAAGAGGTATGGTTTCCTTCCCCCTAGAGGACATCCTAGGATCTCTTCAAATTCTTCCACCATTGGTGATAGCTGGAAGTCCCCAAAGATGAAGCACCTCAACGGCTGACCATAATACTGGGCGAGGGAGGCAATTGGTTCCATGGAGACTTCTACCCTAGCTAGGTCCCAAATGCTTACCATAGGCTTTGCGGAAGGCTTGCCGTTGAAGTTGACCCATTAATTGCCCCAACTTTCGTAAACTGGTGACCTCTAAGCTCTTGATTTTGACTTGATAGAACCTCTTTTTAAGCGAAGGCTTTTGACTTGATCCCATGTTTTACTAAAGTGAAATAAAATCTAGTGCGAAACAAAACTCCTACATCTATCATGGGTGGAATGGATGAATGCATGAAGAAATGCATATGACACAGATGCAATTTACGAATACGGGAGCCCGAGAAATTGTTTCCTTCTTGGATACAACGTTTGGGCAGCATGGCACCCAACGTATGTTTTTTAAGAAGGCGACACGGACCCTCCGTCGGTTTGCTAAAGTGAGGGGATCAAAGACGAAACCCACGCATGATGCATATGCGAAAGGCACAACACGGGGATGTACATAGTACGACAATATTCACAAACAAATATAAGCGAAAGGGTATATGATACTTATGCATGGCGGTGTGAAAAATGGCACGCAGCGTGTTTGCTCCGTGCCCCTATTTAAGGGACCTATAAGGGAGAGAGCTAACTAGGCTTTTAGTGATAATCCCCAAGGTAGTTATATCTCTCTTGATGGTTTCTAGAGGTATCATCCCCTTCGAAGAACATACTGCAGCAGTAGGGACTACTAGCAACAATGTGTTTTCAAAGAGAAAAACTCTAGATGAGGGTTCACTGTAATCAAGCAAGTCGGAGACCTAGCATGATCACAGATTCACCTCCACTCCTTATGTTCCCATGAACCCGGGTATAGGGCCCTTTTTCACTCACAATGTGTGCAAATAGTGTTAGTGTTTGTGTGCATCAAATGAATAAATATTTACCTCATGCATACATTCTAAAACTCACTAAAAGCAACAAATAGTTTATATACACAAGAACATAAAACAAATAAAGGGAAACCAACAAAGGAGAAAGTCATGATAAAACATTGCACAAGATTAAATGGCCTAACTCTCTAAAAAACAGTCCCCAGTGGAGTCGCCAACTGTCGCAACCTACCCTTCGGCGGGAGGGCGATGCGAGACTCGCGGGATGCGTGTTCCACGAAAGGAATACGCGCGGAGTCGCCACCAACGTTTATTTGAGGAAAACGTCGGAAAAACCGAAAAAGACGCGATCTACGAACTTTTAAGTGAAAGGTTCGGGAGTTGTATTTACGCACGGGGAAGGTATTAGCACCCCACACGTCCGTCACAAGGGACGGCAGCCTTTAATCGAATGTGCAAACATGACTTTGATTTTTACGTTCCCTTTTATGTCCTTATATCCTTTATACCCTTTTTATATTTTTTCTCTTTTTGTGGTCGACAAGGGTGTTTCCCTTTGCTCCTACGTATTCCTCAATTGGGATGAGAAAATTAGACCTACGTAGTTCTTTCGGAACAAAGTGTTTGGTTAAGTTGTTTTTTATCTTTTTGCAAGATATATTTTGATTGAACAAAAAGGTCATTTGAGGTGTTGGACCATTAAATGATCTTTTGATTTTGAAAGGAGAGAAACGTTAAGGTGTTGGACCATTAACGATCTCTCGGGGTGGTCGACAAAAGCGGGGCTTTTGCTCCTACGTATCCTCAATTGCGATGAGGAAATCAGACCTACGTAGTTCTTGCAAAAGCGGTAAAGTTACATGTTGATTTTATGCTTTTGAACGGTCCATGTTAACCGATAAAAGCAAAGAGGACCGTTTAAGGCGTTGGACCTTAAAACGGTTTTTAGTGATTTTCGGACAAAACTTGATTTGTGAGTCTATTTTAGTCTTAGTTTCACTTTGGTTATTAATCAATTCATTCAAGGAAACTTCCAAAGAAAAACGTCCGATTGATTTTTTTAATTTATTTTATTCAAAGATATTTTGATTATTTTATTATTATTTTTCAAGATATTTTGATTATTTTATTATTATTTTACTTTTTTTGGTTTAACCGAGGTTATAGCGTGAACGATCGGTTAGATTTCATTTTAAAAGTGATTAAATGAGATTACAACACAAATGATCGGTTGAAATTCATTTTATCATTATTTAGATGAGAAAACGGCTTAAATAAACGGTAAAAGCGCGTTAAAGACGGAAGAAAAGAAATCGAAAATAAAGATGAAAGCTTAAAAAAACAAGAAATGAATTGAAAGTCTCGGATTCGAAAACTTACCCGTTGAAGAACGAAGAACGGATGAAGAACGATGAAGAACGGACGAAAACCTTCACGGATTTGCTTACGGAAACATCTCGGAAGAGTTACGGAAGCACCTCGGCTTGGATTTTCTTCACGGAAACAATTTTTTTCACCCAAAACAGCTGAAATACATAGCCAGGGGGGCTGAGGGATCCTTAGAACAGCCCCCTTCAGCCTTTTTATAGGAAAAAGGGGGAGGAGGTTGCCGCCCAGCTCGCCCAGGCGACCTTAGCTCGCCCAGGCGAGCTGGGTTGCTTCCTCCAGAAGCAACCCAGCTTCAAAAAAACGTTCTGGAAGGCCCAATTCAAAATTTCGAAATTGCTATTTGCACCCCCCCAATTTTGATAAGTTCACCCCCCCTCTTTCGTAATTTACGGAAAAGTTACGGAAGCCTTACGGAAGCATATAGGACTTGATTTTCTTCTTTTTTTCTCTTCCGTCTCACTCGTATTAAGTTAATTATGCTTATTTAGAGTTATGGGAATTTTACGGAAGCATTACGGGTGTCCCGGAAGCCCCGGAATCCCATTTTTCAACAAAACGGGGGGTGTGGTGGCCATCTAGCTCGCCGGCGAGTTAGGTTACTTCAACCTTAAGCAAGAAATTGCCCAGAAACCTCTAGAAGGGCCCAGATTCGAAAATTACTGTTTGCACCCCCCATTTTACTAAATACACCCCCCTTTGGCTTTTTTTGGTGATTCTTTTTTCGTAAAGTTACGGAAACTTACGAATTTCGTAACGATACTTGTTTTCTTTCCGTAATGTTACGGAACCTTGCGGATTACATAATCATCCCCTTTTTGAGGTGCTTGTGAGGTGCTTGGCACCCATCATTAGGCAATTTGTGAAAATCCGGGAACGACAAGTCATGGTCACCCGCGACTCTCGTCAACCGAGAGGAGCGAAATTAGTGTCATACACTAATTTTCGTCCGGGGACCTTTGCTTGATGACATGCGACCTTTCTTTGGTCCTTGTGAGGTGCTTGACACCCATCATTAGGCAATTTGTGAAAATCCGGGAACGACAAGTCATGGTCACCCGCGACTCTCGTCAACCGAGAGGAGCGAAATTAGTGTCATACACTAATTTTCGTCCGGGGACCTTTGCTTGATGACATGCGACCTTTCTTTGGTCCTTGTGAGATGCTTGGCACCCATCATTAGGCAATTTGTGAAATTCCGGGAACGACAAGTCATGGTCACCCGCGACTCTCGTCAACCGAGAGGAGCGAAATTAGTGTCATACCCTAATTTTCGTCCGGGGACCTTTGCTTGATGACATGCGACCTTTCTTTGGTCCTTGTGAGGTGCTTGGCACCCATCATTAGGCAATTTGTGAAATTCCGGGAACAACAAGTCATTTGCATGTGGAGATTTTATGGTCACCCGCGACTCTCGTCAAATCGAGAGGAACGAAATTAGTGTCTTATCTTTACTTTCCTTTTATCTCCAATAAAAGACAAGTAAAGAGGGGCAACTGTCATACCCTAATTTCGTCCGGGGACCTTTGCTTGATGACATGCGACCTTTCTTTGGTCCTTGTGAGGTGCTTGGCACCCATCATTAGGCAATTTGTGAAATTCCAGGACATGCCGGAAAACCAAAAAATATTGATGCACAATCCGTAAGTTTCCGTGACACACCGGAAATCAAATGGAAGCATCGTTGCATAATTAAGTGAGATTCCGTAACATTCCGTAAGTCAAAAAGGGGATGATTATGTAATCCGCAAGGTTCCGTAACATTACGGAAAGAAAACAAGTATCGTTACGAGATTCGTAAGTTTCCGTAACTTTACGAAAAAAGAATCACCAAAAAAGGTAAGGGGGTGAACTTATCAAGATAGGGGTGTAAATAGCAATTCAAATCTAGGCCCTTCCAGAACATTTTGGAAGTTGGGTTGCTTAAGGAGGAAGCAACTGGGCGGCAAGCTCCTCCACGTTTTTGAAAAATGGTTTTCGGGGCTTCCGCGGCTTCCGTAATACTTCCGTAAAATTTCCGAAAACCTTGGGTAAGCATATTCCACTTAACATTGGTGAAAGGGAAGAGAAAAAAGATGGAAATCAAATTCGAAAACAGTTCCGTAAGGCTTCCGTAACTTTTCCGTAAAATACGAAAAGGGGGGTGAACTTAGTAATTCGGGTGCGCTTAGAAATCTTCTTCATTAAGTCTTTGGGCGGCAAGCACCTCCCTTTTTTTTCTATAAATAGGGGAGGGGGGAGCTGTTTCAAAATGTTCAAGACCCCTTTGGCTATGCATTTCAGCTATTTTGGGCAAAAAACACGTTTTCGTGAAGAAAAATCAAGTCGAAGTACTTCCGTAACGCTTCCGTAAGCGATTCTGTGGAAATTCTTCATCGTTCTTCGTCGTTCTTCACCGTTCTTCATCCGTTCTTCGTTCGTTCTTCGTTCTTCAACGGGTAAGTTTTCGAATCCGAGACTTTCAATTCATTTCTTGTTTTGTGTACTTTCACTTTAATTTCGTTTACTTTCAGTTTTCTTTTCTTTAGTTTTTAACGTGCTTTAACCATTTATTTAAGCCGTTTTCTCGTCTAATAAATGATAAAATGAATTTCAACCGATCATTTGTGTTGTAATCTCGTTTAATCACTGTTAAAACGAAATCTAACCCATCGTTCACGCTATAACCTCGGTTAAACCAAAAAAAGTAAAATAATAATAAAATAATCAAAATATCTTGAAAAATAATAATAAAATAATCAAAATATCTTTGAATAAAATAATAAAAAAAATCAATCGGACATTTTTCTTTGGAAGTTTCCTTGAATGAATTGATTAATAAACCAAAGTGAAACTAAGACTAAAATCAACTCACAAATCAAGTTTTTTTCCGAAAAATCACTAAAAACCGTTTTAAGGTCCAACGCCTTAAACGGTCCTCTTTGCTTTTATCGGTTAACATGGACCGTTCAAAAGCATAAAATCAACATGTGACTTTACCGCTTTTGCAAGAACTACGTAGGTCTGATTTCCTCATCGCAATTGAGGATACGTAGGAGCAAAAGCCTCGCTTTTGTCGACCACCCTAAGAGATCGTTAATGGTCCAAATGCCTTAACGTTTCTCTCCTTTCAAAAACAAGAGATCGTTAATGGTCCAATGCCTTAACGTTTCTCTCCTTTCAAAATCAAAAGACCGTTTAATGGTCCAACACCTTAAATGACCTTTTGTTCAAATAAAAAACATATTTTGCAAAAAAGACAAAAAACAAACTTAAACCAAACACTTTGTTCCGAAAGAACTACGTAGGTCTGATTTTCTCATCCCAAATTGAGGAATACGTAGGAGCAAAGGGAAACACCCTTGTCGACCACAAAAAAAAAAAATATAAAAAGGGTATAAAGGATATAAGGACATGAAAGGGAACGTAAAAATCAAAGTCATGTTTGCACATTCGATTAAAGGCTGCCGTCCCTTGGGGCGGACGTGTGGGGTGCCAATACCTTCCCCGTGCGTAAATACAACTCCCAAACCTTTCACTTAAAAGTTCGTAGATCGCGTCTTTTCTGGTTTTTCCGATGTTTTCCTCAAATAAACGTTGGTGGCGACTCCGCGCGTATTCCTTTCGTGGAACACGCATCCCGCGAGTCTCGCGTCGCCCTCCCGCCGAAGGGTAGGTTGCGACAGTTGGCGACTCCACTGGGGACTGTTTTTAGAGAGTTAGGCCATTTAATCTTGTGCAATGTTTTACCGTGACTTATCCCTTTGTTGGTTTTCCTTCATTATGTTCTTATGTATATAAACTCTTTGTTGCTTTTAGTGTGTTTTAAAATGTATGCATGGGGTAAATATTTATTCATTTGATGCACACAAACACCAACACTATTTGCACACACTGTGAGTAAAAAAGGGCCCTATACCCGGGTTCATGGGAACATAAGGAGCGGAAGTGAATCTGTGGTCATGCTAGGTCTCCGACTTGCTTGATTACAGTGAACCCTCATCTAGAGCTTTTTTCTTTGAAAACTTATTGTTGCTAGTAGTCCCTACTGCTGCAATATGTTTTTCGAAGAGAATGATACCTCTAGAAACTATCAAAAGAGATATGACTACCTTGGGGGTTATTACTAAAAGCCTAGTTAGCTCTCTCCCTTATAGGTCCCTTAAATAGGGGCACGGAGCAAACACGCTGCGTGCCATTTTTCACACTGCCATGCATAAGTGTCATATACCCTTTTGCTTATATTCAGTGAGTATTGTCATACTATGTACATTCCCGTGTTGCGCCTTTCGCATATGCATCGCACATGGGTTCTGTCTTGATCCCCTCTGTAAACAAACCAACGAAGGGTCCGTGTCACCATTTTAAATACATACGTTGAGGCACTTTGCTACCCCTAGACGTTGTATCTAAGAAGGAGACAGTTTCTCGGGCTCTCGTGTCCGTAAAATGCATTCATATCATGCACCGCATAAACATCTCTTCAGCATCATAATGAACATATCGTTCCTGCATTTGTCCGTTATCACATTCCCATTTTGCATGAGTCATTGCATCATCATATGCGTTCAACATACTTTTTGTTTGCTCATACATGATCCTTGTATTTTCCTCTACAAAACAAAAACAAAAAAAAGGGAAGTACGAAAATTCACGCAGCATTCTTAGTTGCATATATTCCGTACCATGAGCCAACCATGTTGGGATCATAAACCCATTTCACTTAAAAACAAAATGATTGAACATGGTACCTGATGCATGTTTAACTAAGAAAGGGTGTTTCTTCGGGCATCTCAATCTCATAATTACATTTTCCATGCATAGCATGCATATTCTCGAGTCTTTCATCCCTATGAAATGTTGTTGAAGTATTGGCGATCAAAATTGCCATTCCCTGGGATACGGGGTTGAACCAAGCTCATGCTTTTACAAAAAGGTTCATCAAGTCAAGTTGAAATATGGAAGTAACCGTCTTGCAAAATTGGGGCAAAAGATGAATCGAGTCACATCACTGCTTCGTCTACTGCCAAACATATTTAGGATTGTTTATGTCCTTGTTACTTCCAGTTTCACCTTGACAAAGATGTCATGGACCATGTTGAAAATCTAAATTGATTCAACCCCATATCCTGCGTAAAAATTCGCAATACTTCAACTGTACATCATTCGTATACATCCATGCTTTTCATTGGTTGCATTGCTCATTGCATTCTTTCGTTGAAAAATAAAATAAAATAAAATAAAATGAACTTAATCATTGTTATCAAAAAGAAAAGGACACGCTTTACGGCGCCCTTACCGAACTCGTGCTAGAGCTAGAGTAATGGGTGAAGCAGAGGAGGTGCAAGAGAAGATGAAGGCCGACATGGAGGCCATGAAAGAGCAAATGGCCACAATGATGGAGGCCATGATGAGCATGAAGAAGATAATGGAAGCCAATGCGGTTATAGTTGCCGCTACTAGTGCTGTCGCTAAGGTGAACCCGATGCTCCCATCTGGCCTCAAGCAAATGAATCATCCAACCTCAAATATGGTAGGCAAAGATTTGGGAAGTACGGATGACCCCATGATGTGCAAATTCAAAACAAGCATGCCTTCCCGCCATATGGTTTGCCTCCCAAACTATACACCACCCAATGTGGTGTACATTCCCAATGAGGATGTCAATAACTCCACTCCCATACTCATTAAGAGCCAACAACCTCAATCTGATCATGCACATGTCTCTCGACCCATGGGAGGGACACATGAAATTCCCCACCACAATCTAGCCGACTTCGAGCCTTGCCTCGGATATGCCATGGAAGGGCAAGCAGTTGGTGGTATACCCCTACAAAACCCTTTGGAAGGCCCTCAGTATCACCCACAACTACACCTCTTGCATTCCACGACAAGTAAAAACCCTCATGCTATGGCAGAAATGGGAAAGTTGGATCATCTAGAGGAAAGGCTCAGGGCCATTGAAGGAGGTGAAGATTATGCCTTTGCTAACCTAAAAGAGTTGTTCCTAGAACCCAATATCATCACCCCTCCCAAGTTCAAGGTGTTGGACCTTGACAAGTACAAGGGGACTACTTGTCCCAAGAACCATCTAAAGATGTATTGTCAGAAGATGGGGGAATACGCAAAAGATGAGGAATTGCTAATACATTCCTTCCAAGAAAGTCTTACTGGGGTAGCTGTTACCTGGTACACTAACTTGGAATCTTCCCGAGTCCATTCTTGGAAGGACCTAATGGTTGCCTTTGTTAGGCAATATCAGTACAATTTTGATATGGTTCCAGATAGGATGCAACTACAGAACATTTGCAAAAAGGGGGACGGATCTTTCAAAGAACACGCCCAAAAGGTGGAGGGATCTGGCGGCCCAGGTGGTACCCCCAATGATGGAAAGGGAGACGATGGTCGTGATGGTAGACACATTATCGATACTCTACTATGAAAAGATGGTGGGCTACGCACCCTCAAAGCTTTGCGGATTTGGTCTTCGCTAGTGAAAGGATCGATGTGGGTCCGAAAAGAGGCAAATTTGATCATCCTACTAGGACGACTGAGAAAACTGGGGCAAATGAAGAGGGTGAGAAAGAGGGAGAAACCCATGCTGTGACTGCCATTCCTATACGTCCAAGTTTCCCACCAAACCCAACAATGTCATTACTCAGTCAATAACAAACCTCCTTCTTACCCACCACCCAGTTATCCACAAAGGCCATCCCTAAATCAACCACAAAGCCTGTCTACCGCACTTCCAATGACGAAGACCACCTTTAGCACAAACCAAAAAAACACCAACAAAAAGGAATTTTGCAGCAAAAAGCCTATAGGGTTCACCCCAAATTCCGTTGTCATATGCTAAACTTGATCCCATATCCACTCAATAATTCAATGGTAGCCATAACCCCAACCAAGGTTCCTCAACCTCCATTTTTCTGAGGATACGACTCGAACGCAACGTGTGCTTATCGTGGAGGAGCCCTGGGGCATTCCATTGAGCATTGTATGACCCCGAAGCATAAAGTGTGAAGTCTAATTGATACGGGCTGGCTGAAATTTGAGGAGAATCGCTTGTTGAATCATAACATTGACAAGCAACACCATACATGTGGCAATTCTGGAAGCTGTTGTTATGACTCATCAGGATTTTCAAGTTTATGCCATTATTATAAACCACAGTTACAATGCTAAATGATATGGATAAAATGGACATCCTTGTCCCTCATCCTCTCACAAACGCATGTTTGCTTATTCAACTTTCACCGGAATGTGGGTGCAAGCCATTGGTCTATTTGCTCAAGCGACCTGCGCTCCTGAGTGTTGACTTCCAAGACTGTTCAATCAGAGATTACTCGTCTTGCATGTTGGTGGGGGTGCCGTAAAACAACGAGTAAAGTTCAAAACAAATAAGTTTCAAAATAAAAAAATAAGTTTCAAAATAAAAAAAATAAAAAGGCATTTGATTGACTGTGTTTTCAAGTAAAAATATAGACGTTCATGTGACTTCATTTTATCATTCCAGAAAGTTTGTCTTCTTAGAGAAGCGAGTTGTCAAGAATAGGATGTTGGACAAATGGCCTCAGTTACCTTAAGAAAAAGGGGGGGTTGAATTAAGATGCAAAGACTATTCCCCAATTGAACTATCACTCTTTCTTTTTGGATTAACAATGCACCCTTAACATGAATTACTCAAAAGACAAATCAAAATAAACTTCTTTAAAGCAAAAGATAAATAGCAATAAAAGAAGTTTAAAGGAAGAGAGGAATGCAAACTTGATTTATACTGGTTCGGCCACTTCCCGCGCCTACGTCCAGTCCTCAAGAAACCCACTTGAGATTTTCCACTCTCTTTGTAAAACTCCTTTTACAAAGTCTGAACCACACAGGGACAACCCTTCCCTTGTGTTCAAGAATCCTCTACAATAAGAGACTCTCAGTCTCTTAATCCCTTTTCAGAAGTAAGAAGAAGAGAAGAAGAAATCTCTCTTAAAAGGGATAGATTGTACAATGAAGACCAATCAAAATTCCTTATTGAATATGCAAGTGGTTGACCAAGGAATCTTTTTGAGAGGATAAGACAGTTCAGTTCAGAAAAACTCTTAATCTTTTGAGAGGATAAACTTTGTGGGCAATGAAAACTCTCTTTAAATTCGTGTTTCCAAGTCACCTTTGATGGCCATTCATAAACCATTTGAATAGATGTGACTCTTGGAAATTATTTTCTGAAAATCTCCTCTAGTAATCGATTACAAGACTTGTGTAATAGATCACAGGCTTTAAAATTTGAATAAATTGCTGGTAATCAATTACCATCCATGTGTAATCAATTACACATTATAAATTTTGAATTCAAATTTCTAGTGACTATTATAAACATTTTCAGCTGCTGGTAATCGATTACCGGAGAGCAAATCTCAATTTGAAATGATAGAATTCTTTGGTCAAACCTTTTGTTTTTTCAATTTGGAAACTTCTTCCAAAAGATTCTAGAAATCAACTTGATCATATATCTTGACTTTCTTGGATTCTTGTCTTGAATAAAACTTAGAAGCACTTGATCCTTTAGCATCATCAAGACATCAAAACATCTTGCTTCTACATAGGAGTCATTTGACTTAATCCATCAGCTGAAAAATCCTTCAACTATTTCTCGTCCTTGGAAAATTCTTTTTGCAAGAATCAATTGCGTCTTTCATTCTTCCTCACTACGAGGTTGTGAAAACAAGACAACAATTGGTACCTCTAAGCCCTACACTGGGGCAATGAAAGGCCCCATGCATAAACCTCAAACGAACCTAGGGGCAGATTAGAAGTTCTCACTCAATAGGTTCCCAGCTACAAGGTCATGACGAAAGACAACGATTGGTACCTCAAAGCCTTACACTGGGGCAATGAGGGGCACCGTGCATGAGCCTTAAGTGAACATAGGGGCCGATCAAAAGTTCTCACCCATCGATGTTTTTAACAAAAAAAAGGGGACAAACCCTAGGATTTCAATGGATTGATTAAACATCAAACGACTCCATTGCCGTCACTCCAAAATGGTCAAGTGACTAAATCAAAAAGAACATACACTCTGAGGGAGTTCCCGGAGAGATTTGCAAAAAGATAGGATGAGGTTGCATGAATTATCACCTTTTTCAAAAGGGCAGTCAATCTGTGTTTTCCCAAAAAAAAAAAAAAATCAAATCAAAATCAAAATCACAAAATAGGGAAAGAATGCCATGAACATTGTACAACTTTCCATTACATTGTATTGTTTCATATAAAGTCCGCATTTACCCAAATTTCACAACAAAGGTTGCATGCATTTGCATCCCTCAAAATCATGTTAACTGCATAGATTCCCTACATCTAAATGTCCAAATCTTTTGAATTTGGGATGACCGGCTCTCTCGATGAGTCGATCTCTTGCTTTCTCATAAGGATGGACCCTCGGGTACTAGTACCCTGGTCTTCAGAGGACTACACGTCCTCGCCAACAGAGGGCTGCACGCCCTCACCTTAAGAGGACTGTGTGTCCTCACTTTCAGAGGACTGCATGTCCTCACCTTCAGAGGGCTACACGCCCTCGCCATCAGAGGACTGCGTGTCCTCACCTTCAAAGGGCTACACGCCCTCGCCATCAGAGGACTGCATGTCCTCACCTTCAGAGGGTTACACGCCCTCGCCATCAGAGGACTGCATGTCCTCACCTTCGTAGGGCTACACGCCCTCACCTTTAGAGGACTACACGTCCTCGCCAACAGAGGGCTGCACGCCTTCACCTTGAGAGGACTACACGTCCTCACCAACGTAGGGCTACACGCCCTCACCTTTAGAGGACTACACGTCCTCGCCAACAGAGGGCTGCACGCCCTCACCTTTAGAGGACTACACATCCTCGCCTTCAGAGGACTCCACGTCCTCACCTTGAGAGGACTACACGTCCTCGCCTTGAGAGGACTACATGTCCTCACCATCAGAGGGCTGCACGCCCTCACCTCTAGAGGACTACACGTCCTCGCCTTGAGAGGGCTACCCGCCCTCGCCTTGGGTACTAGTTACCCTCACCTTCAGAGGACTACATGTCCTCACCTTCGTAGGGCTACATGCCCTCACCTTTAGAGGACTACACATCCTCGCCTTCAGAGGACTGCACGTCCTCACCTTGAGAGGACTAAACGTCCTCGCCTTGAGAGGACTACATGTCCTCACCATCAGAGGGCTGCACGCCCTCACCTCCAGAGGACTACACGTCCTCGCCTTGAGAGGACTACATGTCCTCACCATCAGAGG
>NW_021143581.1:0-8547 GCF_004193775.1 Glycine soja
GACAATGTAGATCACACAAGAAAGGTAGCAGAAAGAGGAGGCCTGAAATCGAAGCAAGGCATCTTGAATATCATCGCTACCTTCATTGTATAGCATAACCACAAATTCAGCTGTCCAATTCAATTTTCTTTCTTTTGCACAATTAAATTGGATTCTGATCATCAGCCTTATTTTCTTTTATCCTACACCTTCTTTCAGCATATTTTTTGAAAGGCGAATTGATAATTTATATATATATATATATATATATATATATATATAATATATATATATATATATATATATATACACCAAAAAGTATTACAAAAAGTTGGAGAAGGCTGTACAGTAAGATACTATACAAACATCACAAAATAAAAATCCTTCTCAAGTATGAGTCCCGACTATAGCCTTCCAAGATCATAATTAAAAGCATCCCAATGGGTTCATGCACCAAGAGGAGTAAAACAATCCCGGTTTGATGTCTTTCTTGTACACAAATCATTGCCAAGATAGCATCTTTTTCTTTGAAAACGTATTTCCTGCATCTGCTATCCCACCCTGATGATGATTTCATTCTTAACATTCCATAAGCACCAACAAGTAACATGCCAAAATAAAAACTTCCATCGTTTTATTTAGTGCCCTAATAAAGAATCCCATCTGTTCATATAATTGAACAATATCCGTAGGAATTACCATTGAAATATCCAAACCAATCAAAGACAGCATTCCATATTCCAACAGAAAATGGGCATGCCATTAATAAGTGATCTCTATCCTCTATGTTTGAGTGACGAAAGGTGCGAGATATTTGTGAAATCTGAATACCTCTTCGTTGCAGCTACTAACATGTTGGTACCCTGTCCTGAATCAATTTGCAAGAAAATACAAGAACCTTTGAAGGCACATCACTTGCCCACAAATGTTTAAGATCGAATATTGTTGTAATGTATCTGGCTCATTGGATTGGTGTTGAATTATGATTTTATATGCTGAGGCCACATAAAACCTTTTTGAATCATCTCCTTTCCACTCCCACGAGTCCTCAGAATTTCCTTCCTCATATACTCTTGAAGCCCATTCTTGAGCTATTAAAGAAGCTCCTCCTCCCAGATGAACAGATTGTGTCTCCATACCCATCTCCACTCTAATCCTATTGTTGGTGTTGGTACTAGCTCAGCTAGGTAGGCTTCTTTGGTTGTCGCTATTTGAAACAACCTTGCAAAAGAATCTTTAAGACAATTCTCTCCCAACCATCTATCTGACCAGAAAATAATTGTTTTCCATTTCCTACCTTTCTCTGCACTAGATCTAAGAATCACCTTGCAGGACTTGCCTCATTAGAATCTAATCCACAAATATCACACCACCCATATTTAAGTATTTGTAATTTTCATCTGGTGAGGCTGTTGCAAATTACCATATCTATATATAACAACTTGTACCAAATCATTGATCTGTCTGTTAGAAACTGCCACCACCATTATCTAGTAGGCAAATGTTGAATTTCTCCAAATTCTTGTTGCCCAAACCACCATCTTGCTTCAAGAGACATATCTTCTCCCATGATACCCAATTGATCTTCTGGTTTTCAGACCATCCCTGCCACAGAAATTTGCGTTGTATTGTAACTAATGATTGGATAACCTTCCTTTGGGCCCTGTAAAAAGAAAAGAAATAAAGGGTAAGCTGTTTAAAAACAGAATTTATTATGACCACTCTCCCTCCCATAGATAAGTGTTTCCCTCTCCAACCCACAAGTCTCTTTTAGAAAATAACTATGATTGGTGCCCATGTATGGCATTTACGTGGATTAGCCCCAATCGGAATCCCTAGGAACTTAAGAGGGCAAAATACCAATGTTGCAATGCAGAAAGTTCTCCGCTGCTTGTAAAAATAGACCATCAATATTAATCCCATATATACTACTTTTATGAAAGTTGATTCTAAGACCCGAGACCAATTCATAACTTCTGAAGATTGCTTTTAATGCCCACAGGTTATCTTGAGTTTCTTGCCAACAATTATCGAATCCTCCGTATACTGCAAGATAGAGAAATTTGTCTCATCATCCATTTGAAAGCCTTTGAAAACATCCTTCTCCACCGTACTTCTCATTAATCTTGAAAGTCCTTCAGCTGCAATAAGAAACAGGAAAGGGGCTAAGGGATTCCCTTATTTTAGACCTCTTCTAGCTTCAAATGTGTAGTGGGACTTCCATTCACAAGAACTGGAATGTTGCTTAAAAACATTGTGGCTTTTATCCAAGACCTTCATTTTTCATCAAAGCCAAGCCTTCTCATCATGTAATAAAAAAAGGACCAGCTTACAGAATCGTAAGCTTTTTGGAAATCCACCTTAAACATGAGTAATTTTTGCCCATTCTCTTAGCCCAGTCAATTAATTCATTGGCAACTAGCACCCCCGTCAAGTATTTGTTGACCCGGGATAAAGGCACACTGACAGTCAGATATAACTGAAGGAAGTACCTTTTTAATCCTTTTCGCCATCAGCTTTGATATGATCTAATGAATGTTGCTTATCAGCCATATATGACAAAATCAGCCAAGCCTAAAGGATGATCCTGCTTCACTATCAAAGTTATAAAGGAGGCTATAATAGCCTTTGGTAGTTCAACATTACGAAAGAACTCACACACTCCATCACATATATCCTTCCCAACTATACTCCAGCACTCTTTAAAAAATCTTAGTTGAATCTATTGGTCCAAGACTTTTCCTATTGCCACAGCTCCACACTGTCGCTTTAATTTCCTCATCTGCAAAATCAGCAACTGAGGATTCAGACTCCATAGAACTGAGACATTTGAATTCTATTCCATCCAAATTTGGTCTGTCAAGTTCTGGCTCCTGATAAACCTCCTCAAAATAATTCCTCACTGCATCTTTCACACCACCAACATTGTCTATCCACCCAATTTGCGATTGTATTGTTGTCAATTGGTTCCTTCGCTGTCTAAATCTCATATAAGAATGAAAATACCTGCTATTAGAGTCTCCCAGTTTAATTCATCTGACCCTGGATTTCTGAAATAACATGCTTTCTTCTGTCTAATTCATCTCCAGATTCTTCAGAGAGTAATCTTCTTTGATCAGAGCATTGGCTCTGCCCCTCAATCATGTTTGTATCAAGCACGTCCATTTCACTAACCAACTCTTCAATTTTCGCATCCAAGCCACCAAAAGTCTCCCTACTCCAGCTTTTAATCTTGATCTTTAATGCCTTCATTTCTCTTTGACTGCGTAAAGTTTCCAACCCTGCACATTCATTTGATTCCAACACATTGCAACCATATTCTGAAATCAAGGTGTTCAAACTAGTAATTGAAAAAACGAAATGGTTTAGGACCCCAGTTTTTAATTTCATTTTTCAACATAACATAGCAATGGTCTGAAATGTACCTTTGCCCAACCCACTGATTGAAACTCCCCACAAGTATATAAGATCTTCTGACATCAAAAACCGATCTTTTGAAATGTTCCTTCTTTCGGCACAGTGATTTATTTATTTCAAAGAATCAATGAGTTCACTCTTTTTTTTTTCAAATAATTATGACATTGTAATCAAATTTATACCAAAAACCATATTTGAATGCGGTTTAACCGATCTTTCAAAGATCAAATATACACTTTTTTAAGCTCTTACTTTTTATCAGCTTTAAGCTCCTTTTTAACAGTAACCGAATAAAGCAGGGAATGTTCAAAAGTTCATAAAACAAACCCGGAAATTTAAAACAAGGTTAGACTCTGGCACTTTTTATGGACTTGGTATGCATCATCTTTATAAAGGCTTGAATCGTCATTGAGAGAAATAAGGGTTCCTGAACAGTCCTTTTTGTTAACTTCTCCATATTCAAAACTTCAAAGCATTGAAAAGAAGATTCAAATTTCAATATACTCAAAGTATCCCTACTCAGTTTGAAAAAATTCAATAATCAATATTACATACACAAACATAATAAGTTGTGAATTTATTGAAATATTATTAGTTGATTTTCTCCTCAACAACGAGAATTACTTATTTTATTTTTATTCACTTTAAATAAGTCAATTTCTTAAAAAATATGTAACACTTTACTTCCCATTAGTTATTATTAGTTCATCTGAGTCATCTCTTCCTAACCATCAAGGACTCAAACTTCTTTAGTTGTTCATAAGCCTCCCTAGATTCATACTCCTCTCTTTCACACGTCCCCAGATCATTAAATTTTTCTTCCACACCATGCACTTACGTGAAGTAACTAAAAGACATTCTACTTGGACTACTGCGTTTAGTAATCTTTGGAGTAATATTCGAATTACTATATGAGATACAAAAGAAGGTGGAAGAAAAATTTAATGATCTGGGGACGTGTGAAAGAGAGGAGTATGAATCTAGGGAGGCTTATGAACAACTAAAGAAGTTTGAGTCCTTGATGGTTAGGAAGAGATGACTCAGATGAACTAATAATAACTAATGGGAAGTAAAGTGTTACATATTTTTTAAGAAATTGACTTATTTAAAGTGAATAAAAATAAAATAAGTAATTCTCGTTGTTGAGGAGAAAATCAACTAATAATATTTCAATAAATTCACAACTTATTATGTTTGTGTATGTAATATTGATTATTGAATTTTTCAAACTGAGTAGGGATACTTGAGTATATTGAAATTTGAATCTTCTTTTCAATGCTTGAAGTTTTGAATATGGAGAAGTTAACAAAAAGGACTGTTCAGGAAACCCTTATTTCTCTCAATGACGATTCAAGCCTTTATAAAGATGATGCATACCAAGTCCATAAAAAGTGCCAGAGTCTAACCTTGTTAAATTTCCGGGTTTGTTTTATGAACTTTTGAACATTCCCCTGCTTTATTCGGTTACTGTTAAAAAGGAGCTTAAAAGCTGATAAAAGTAAGAGCTTAAAAAAGTGTATATTTGATCTTTGAAAGATCGGTTAAACCGCATTCAAATATGGTTTTTGGTATAAATTTGATTACAATGTCATAATTATTGAAAAAAAAAAAGAGTGAACTCATTGATTCTTTGAAATAAATAAATCACTGTGCCGAAAGAAGGAACATTTCAAAAGATCGGTTTTTGATGTCAGAAGATCTTATATACTTGTGGGGAGTTTCAAATCAGTGGGTTGGGCAAAGTACATTTCAGACCATTGCTATGTTATGTTGAAAAATGAAATTAAAAACGGGGTCCTAAACCATTTCGTTTTTTCAATTACTAGTTTGAACACCTTGATTTCAGAAATATGGTTGCAATGTGTTGGAATCAAATGAATGTGCAGGGTTGGAAACTTTACGCAGTCAAAGAGAAAATGAAGGCATTAAAGATCAAGATTAAAAGCTGGAGTAGGGAGACTTTGGTGGCTTGGATGCGAAAATTGAAGAGTTGGTTAGTGAAATGGACGTGCTTGATACAAACATGATTGAGGGGCAGATCCAATGCTCTGATCAAAGAAGATTACTCTCTGAAGAATCTGGAGATGAATTAGACAGAAAGAAAGCATGTTATTTCAGAAATCAGGGTCAGATTGAATTAAACTGGGAGACTCTAATAGCAGGTATTTTCATTCTTATATGAGATTTAGACAGCGAAGGAACCAATTGACAACAATACAATCGCAAATTGGGTGGATAGACAATGTTGGTGGTGTGAAAGATGCAGTGAGGAATTATTTTGAGGAGTTTATCAGGAGCCAGAACTTGACAGACCAAATTTGGATGGAATAGAATTCAAATGTCTCAGTTCTATGGAGTCTGAATCCTCAGTTGCTGATTTTGCAGATGAGGAAATTAAAGCGACAGTGTGGAGCTGTGGCAATAGGAAAAGTCTTGGACCAATAGATTCAACTAAGAATTTTTTAAAGAGTGCTGGAGTATAGTTGGGAAGGATATATGTGATGGAGTGTGTGAGTTCTTTCGTAATGTTGAACTACCAAAGGCTATTATAGCCTCCTTTATAACTTTGATAGTGAAGCAGGATCATCCTTTAGGCTTGGCTGATTTTTCATATATGGCTGATAAGCAACATTCATTAGATCATATCAAAGCTGATGGCGAAAAGGATTAAAAAGGTACTTCCTTCAGTTATATCTGACTGTCAGTGTGCCTTTATCCCGGGTCAACAAATACTTGACGGGGGTGCTAGTTGCCAATGAATTAATTGACTGGGCTAAGAGAAATGGGCAAAAATTACTCATGTTTAAGGTGGATTTCCAAAAAGCTTACGATTCTGTAAGCTGGTCCTTTTTTTATTACATGATGAGAAGGCTTGGCTTTGATGAAAAATGAAGGTCTTGGATAAAAGCCACAATGTTTTAAGCAACATTCCAGTTCTTGTGAATGGAAGTCCCACTACACAATTTGAAGCTAGAAGAGGTCTAAAATAAGGAATCCCTTAGCCCCTTTCCTGTTTCTTATTGCAGCTGAAGGACTTTCAAGATTAATGAGAAGTACGGTGGAGAAGGATGTTTTCAAAGGCTTTCAAATGGATGATGAGACAAATTTCTCTATCTTGCAGTATACGGAGGATTCGATAATTGTTGGCAAAGAAACTCAAGATAACCTGTGGGCATTAAAAGCAATCTTCAGAAGTTATGAATTGGTCTCGGGTCTTAGAATCAACTTTCATAAAAGTAGTATATATGGGATTAATATTGATGGTCTATTTTTACAAGCAGCGGAGAACTTTCTGCATTGCAACATTGGTATTTTGCCTCTTAAGTTCCTAGGATTCCGATTGGGCTAATCCACGTAAATGCCATACATGGGCACCAATCATAGTTATTTTCTAAAAGAGACTTGTGGGTTGGAGAGGAAACACTTATCTATGGGAGGGAGAGTGGTCATAATAAATTCTGTTTTAAACAGCTTACCCCTTTATTTCTTTTCTTTTTACAGGGCCCAAAGGAAGGTTATCCAATCATTAGTTACAATACAACGCAAATTTCTGTGGCAGGGATGGTCTGAAAACCAGAAGATCAATTGGGTATCATGGAGAAGATATGTCTCTTGAAGCAAGATGGTGGTTTGGGCAACAAGAATTTGGAGAAATTCAACATTTGCCTACTAGATAAATGGTGGTGGCAGTTTCTAACAGACAGATCAATGATTTGGTACAAGTTGTTATCATATAGATATGGTAATTTGCAACAGCCTCACCAGATGAAAATTACAAATACTTAAATATGGTGGTGTGATATTTGTGGATTAGATTCTAATGAGGCAAGTCCTGCAAGGTGATTCTTAGATCTAGTGCAGAGAAAGGTAGGAAATGGAAAACAAATTATTTTCGTCAGATAGATGGTTGGGAGAGAATTGTCTTAAAGATTCTTTTGCAAGGTTGTTTCAAATAGCGACAACCAAAGAAGCCTACCTAGCTGAGCTAGTACCAACACCAACAATAGGATTAGAGTGGAGATGGTATGGAGACACAATCTGTTCATCTGGGAGGAGGAGCTTCTTTAATAGCTCAAGAATGGCTTCAAGGAGTATATGAGGAAGGAAATTCTGAGGACTCGTGGGAGTGGAAAGGAGATGATTCAAAAAGGTTTTATGTGGCCTCAGCATATAAAATCATAATTCAACACCAATCCAATGAGCCAGATACATTACAACAATATTCGATCTTAAAACATTTGTGGGCAAGTGATGTGCCTTCAAAGGTTCTTGTATTTTCTTGCAAATTGATTCAGGACAGGGTACCAACATGTTAGTAGCTGCAACGAAGAGGTATTCAGATTTCACAAATATCTCGCACCTTTCGTCACTCAAACATAGAGGATAGAGATCACTTATTAATGGCATGCCCATTTTCTGTTGGAATATGGAATGCTGTCTTTGATTGGTTGGATATTTCAATGGTAATTCCTACGGATATTGTTCAATTATATGAACAGATGGGATTCTTTATTAGGGCAACTAAAATAAAACGATGGAAGTTTTTATTTTGGCATGTTACTTGTTGGTGCTTATGGAATGTTAAGAATGAAATCATCATCAAGGGTGGATAGCAGATGCAGGAAATACGTTTTCAAAGAAAAAGATGCTATCTTGGCAATGATTTGTGTACAAGAAAGACATCAAACCGGGATTGTTTTACTCCTCTTGGTGCATGAACCCATTGGGATGCTTTTAATTATGATCTTGGAAGGCTATAGTCGGGACTCATACTTGAGAAGGATTTTTATTTTGTGATGTTTGTATAGTATCTTACTGTACAGCCTTCTCCAACTTTTTGTAATACTTTTTGGTGTATATATATATATATATATATATATATATATATATATATATATATATATATATATATAAATTATCAATTCGCCTTTCAAAAAAATATGCTGAAAGAAGGTGTAGGATAAAAGAAAATAAGGCTGATGATCAGAATCCAATTAATTGTGCCAAAAGAAAGAAAATTGAATTGGACAGCTGAATTTGTGGTTATGCTATACAATGAAGGTAGCGATGATATTCAAGATGCCTTGCTTCGATTTCAGGCCTCCTCTTTCTGCTACCTTTCTTGTGTGATCTACATTGTCCCACGTTAAG
>NW_021143582.1:0-13025 GCF_004193775.1 Glycine soja
TCCCTTATAGGTCCCTTAAATAGGGGCACGAGCAAACACGCTGCGTGCCATTTTTCACACTGCCATGCATAAGTATCATATACCCTTTTGCTTATGTTCAGTGAATATTGTCATACTGTGTACATTCCCGCATTGTGTCTTTTGCATGGGCATCGCATATGGGTTCTGTCTTGATCCCTTTTGTAAACAAAACAACGGAGGGTCCGTGTCGCCTTCTTAAAAACGTATGTTGGGGCATTTTGCTACCCCTAGACGTTGTGTCTAAGATGGGGACGAATTCCCCGGACCCCCGCATTCCTAGATTGCATCTGTGTTATATGCATTCCTTCATGCATTCATCCATTCCACCCATGAGATATCGGAGTTTTGATTTGCACCAGCTTTTGTCTCACTTTAGCAAGCATGGGAACAAATCAAACCGGCAAGAGGTTCTACCAAGTCAAGGTTAAAAACTTAGATACCACCAGCATCAAGGAATTAGGGCGGTTGATGGAACCTCTCCAAATGCAAGCTTTCCGCAAGACTTACGGAAAGATCTTAGAGTTGACCTTAGCAGAGGTATCCATAGAAGCCATTGCATCACTCACCCAATACTACGACCAGCCTTTGAGATGCTTCACATTCGGAGACTTCCAATTAGTACCAACCATTGAAGAATTTGAGGAAATTCTAGGATGTCCTCTCGGGGGAAGAAAACCATATCTTTCATCCGGGTGTCTCCCCTCTTTGAGCAGAATTGCAACTGTGGTCAAGGATTCAACAAGAGGTTTGGACAGCATAAAACAGACTCGGAACGGCATAGCGGGCCTACCACGGAGGTACCTAGAAGACAAGGCGAGGGGTATGGCCAATCAAGGAGATTGGGTCCCGTTTATGGATGTGTTAGCTTTGCTAATTTTTGGGGTCGTCCTCTTTCCAAACGTGGATGGTTTGGTGGACCTAGCAGCAATCGACGCTTTCCTTGCCTACCACCATAGCAAGGAAAGTCTGGTGGTAGCTGTCTTGGCAGATCTATTTGACACATTTGACCGAAGGTGCGAAAAGAGTAGCGCACGGATCATCTGTTGCTTGCCCGCCCTCTGTGTTTGGTTGGTTTCGCACTTGTTCCAACAAGACACAAGACATCCATGTCCGCTCCTGAGCCATCGCTCGTGTACTGAAAAGAGGAGAATAGATTGGGACCAGCTTTTGGCCGGGATAGGAGGTAGAACAATCAGTTGGTTCCCCCGATGGAAGGAAGGAAAAGAAGGAGTCCTTTTCTCATGTGGAGGATACCCAAACATTCCGCTGGTAGGAACGAGGGGTTGTATTAACTACAATCCCGCGCTCGCTATAAGACAACTAGGGTACCCCATGAGGGGAGCACCGACGGAAGAAAGCATGTCTCCTTTCCTTGTGAGGGATTTCGGCGCACAAAATTCCAAGACTATACAAAGAATCCATAAGGCATAGGAAACCTCGTTAAGGAAAGATCAAGAGCTTAGAGGCATTCGTAATGGCATCATTGGTGGCTACCATGAATGGCTGAAAGTTCATATACGAGGTTTAGATTGGCTCACCAAGTTAAAAGTCGTCAGCGAAGAGAGTTTTGAAGCACCGGAAGAGGACGAAGAAGTCCAAGCTCTCAAAAGCGAGTTAGGAAAGGCGAAATTAGCCAAGGAGAAGTTCAAGTTGGCCGCAACACACATTCGGAAGGAGTGTGCCGGGTTACGGGAAGAGAATGCAATTACCGCAAGAGCCCTTGAACAAGAGACCAAGAGGGCTCGCAAGGAAGAGTATGGCCGGAATAAATTTCGCGGAGCTCTATGGGGTAGCAATAGTGAACTCAAGCTGCGAAGGGAAGAGAGGGACCAGTCGCGAGCACATAGCATGGTTCTAAAAAAGGAGTTAATTGCTTGTTCAAGGTCCGAAAGAAGCTTGTCTCAACGTTTATGCGAGACGGAGACCAACATGCTAGCTATCATCGCCAAGTACCAAGAAGAGTTAGGTCTAGCCACGGCCCACGAGCATAGAATCGCGGACGAGTATGCTCAAGTATACGCGGAAAAAGAGGCTAGAGGAAGGGTGATCGACTCTTTACACCAAGAGGCAACCATGTGGATGGATCGGTTTGCTCTTACCTTGAACGGGAGTCAAGAACTTCCCCGCTTGTTAGCCAAGGCCAAGGCGATGGCAGACGCCTACTCCGCCCCCGAAGAGATTCATGGGCTTCTCGGCTATTGTCAGCATATGATAGACTTAATGGCCCACATAATTAGAAATCGTTAGGAAACTTGTATGGTCTCTCAGACCTTGACTAGATACGACTTCCTTTTTGAAATAAAATGAGTTGGTCCCATGTTTCTACTCCAAAAAGCTTGGGCAAATCAAATCACTCCTACATTTCATCTCTAGCATGCATTTTCTTTCTTTACCCACTCCTCACGTTTGGTTTTTTAGGGAAAAACACCATAACTAAACGCGCCGCAAGGTATCCCTATCGCACCAGATCCAAATCTAGAACGATGGGTGATCAAGAGGAGACGCAGGAACAGATGAAAGCCGACATGTCGGCTCTGAAAGAACAAATGGCCTCCATGATGGAGGCCATGTTAAGTATGAAGCAGCTCATAGAGAAGAACGCGGCCACCGCCGCCGCTGTCAGTTCGGCTGTCGAAGCAGACCCGACTCTCTTGGCAACTGTGCACCATCCTCCCTCAAACATAGTAGGACGGGGGAGGGACACACTGGGGCACGATGGCAGCTCTCACCTGGGATACAACCGAGCGGCTTACCCTTATGGATTGCCGCCCAACTATTCACCACCCGTCTTGCAAGAAGATGCGGGCCACATTGCTTCTCCCGTCCATGAAAGAGAGCCTCCTCAGCAGCCCGACGAAGTCCACAAAGACCCTCAAGACTATGCTCGAAGGGATGTCGAGTTCTATCCCCCGATCCCCGAAGGGCCGGCACCAGGCACGTTGCCTCAACCCAACATCGCAGCACCACCAATAGTTTTGTCCAGGGAAGGGACGCCTCAGGCAACTGAAGAAAGGAGGAAGCTCGATCTCCTTGAGGAAAGATTGAGGGCCGTGGAAGGATTTGGGGATTATCCGTTCGCAGACATGACGGATCTTTGCTTAGTACCCGATGTTGTTATTCCCCCGAAGTTCAAAGTGCCGGACTTCGACAAGTATAAAGGGACGACTTGTCCCAAAAATCATCTCAAGATGTACTGCCGTAAGATGGGCGCCCATTCTAAAGATGAAAAGCTATTAATACACTTCTTTCAAGATAGCTTGGCCGGAGCCGCGGTAGTGTGGTACACTAATTTGGAAGCTTCCCGTATCCGTACTTGGAAGGCTCTGATTACCGCCTTCCTAAGGCAGTATCAGTACAATTCTGATATGGCTCCCGACCGTACTCAACTGCAGAATATGTTCAAGAAAGAGGGTGAAACCTTTAAAGAATATGCGCAGCGATGGAGGGATTTGGCGGCACAAGTAGCTCCTCCCATGGTTGAGAGAGAGATGATCACCATGATGGTAGACACTCTGCCAGTATTCTACTATGAGAAGCTAGTAGGTTACATGCCGTCCAGCTTTGCGGATCTAGTGTTTGCCGGGGAAAGAATCGAGGTAGGATTGAAAAGAGGAAAGCTTGATTACGTTTCCTCCGCAAATGCGAATGCCAAAAGAATCGGGGCAACAGGGGCAAAAAGGAAGGAAGGAGATGCCCATGCCGTCTCTTCAACACCCGCGTGGGTCAAACCCCAGCAAACACCTCATGGTACCCATCAGTACGCGCAACATCACCCAAGCTTCTCGGCTCATACTGGGAACGCCTCTAGTTCAACACCCGTGCAGCCTAAAGCACCCACCCAGAGGGAAGCTCCCCAAGTCCCAACTCCGAACACGACTCGACCGGCCAGTAATTCCAACACGACAAGGAATTTCCCTCCGAGGCCATTTCCGGAATTCACCCCACTCCCAATGACGTACGAAGATCTTTTGCCATCCCTCATCGCCAATCATTTGGCCGTGGTAACTCCCAGAAGGGTTCTCAAACCCCCTTTCCCGAAGTGGTATGACCCTAACGCGACTTGCAAGTACCATGGGGGTGTCCTAGGGCATTCCGTTGAAATACATGGTCCAACATTTAATGGATGCTGGATGGCTGACTTTTCAAGAGGATCGACCCAATGTGAGAACCAACCCGCTCGCCAATCATGGAGGGGGAGCGGTTAATGCAGTTGAGTCCGATAGGCCGCACAGGTCTAAACCTTTAAGGGATGTGGCAACCCCTAGGAGGTTTATCTTTGAGGCCCTACAAAAAGGAGGTGTGATTCCCCATAGTGGGTGTAAGGAGGATTCCTGTCTGCTACACTCCGGCGAGCTGCATGACATGGAGACGTGTTTGGGAGTAGAGGAATTGTTACAGCGGATGATAGATCAAGGTCGACTGGAAGTCGGCATTGAAGGAAAAGAAGAGTAGCATATATGCATGCAATCTACGGAGGGGAGCAGTATTGTGAAGCCCAAACCCTTGGTGATATACTTCACTAAAAGCGCAGCTTCGCAAAAGCCTGGACACCCCTTAGTAGCCAAACCTGTTCCTTTCCCGTACCAAAATCGCCACGCGGTCCCGTGGAGATATACACCTCCGAGGGAGAAGGAAGAAGAAGCCACTGACGTCAGCTCGCTGTCAGCTAAAGTAACAAATATCACGGGACTGAGTGGTGTGACCCGTAGTGGTCGTGTGTTCGCACCTCCGGACCTACCAGTCCAACCCGCGGACGTCAAGGGAAAAGGAAAAGTGGTGGAGGAACAAGATGGCGAAGCACCCCACGCTTCGAATAAAGATATTCCGGCAAAGGGCCCCCCGGAGAAAAAGGATGGTAAAAAGGAGGTGTCGCTAGAGGAAGCCAGCGAGTTGCTTCGGATAATTCAGCAAAGCGAATTCAAGGTTATCGAACAGTTCAACAAAACCCCAGCCAGGGTCTCGCTGTTGGAGTTACTTATGAGCTCCGAGCCTCATCGGGCTCTGCTAGTAAAAGTTCTGAACGAGGCTCATGTGGCCCAAGATATCTCGGTAGAAGGTTTCGGAGGGCTGGTCAACAATATCACTGCCAACAACTATCTTGCCTTCGCCGAAGAAGAAATCCCCGCCGAGGGGAGAGGGCATAATAAGGCTTTACACGTATCAGTCAAGTGTATGGACCATATCGTAGCCAAGGTGCTCATCGATAATGGTTCCAGTTTAAACGTGATGCCTAAGAGCACTTTGGAGAAGTTACCATTCAATGCTTCCCACTTAAAACCAAGTTCAATGGTGGTTCGTGCCTTCGACGGCACTCGCCGAGAGGTTAGGGGAGAGATCGATCTCCCAGTACAAATAGGCCCTCACACCTGTCAAGTCACCTTCCAAATAATGGATATTAACCCCCCTTACAGCTGTCTGTTGGGGCGCCCGTGGATCCACTCAGTGGGAGTTGTGCCTTCTACACTCCACCAAAAGCTGAAATTCGTAGTGGAGGGGCACTTGGTCATCGTGTCAGGCGAGGAAGACATCTTGGTAAGCTGCCCATCCTCCATGCCTTATGTGGAAGCCGCAGAAGAATCGTTAGAAACTGCTTTCCAGTCTTTTGAGGTGGTCAGCATTTCCTCCGTGGACTCCCTCTTTGGGCAGCCTTGTCTGTCCGATGCAGCGGTAATGATGGCCCGAGTTATGTTGGGGAACGGTTATGAACCCGGGATGGGTTTAGGCAAAGACAACGGCGGCATAACTAGCCTGATAAATACCCAAGGAAATCGTGGGAAGTATGGTTTAGGCTATAAGCCCACTCAGGCGGACATGAAAAGAAGCATCGCGGGAAGGAAGAACAGTGGTCAAAGCTCGCGTTGGAGACAAGAAAGTGAAGCAAGCCCGCCCTGCCACATAAGTAGAAGCTTTATAAGCGCGGGTCTGGGAGACAAAGGTCAAGTGTTCGCGATATGCGAAGATGATGTTCCGAGTACTTTGGATTTGGTACGACCATGCCCTCCTGATTTCCAGCTGGGAAATTGGCGAGTGGAAGAACGCCTCGGCATTTACGCAACGAGCATAATGTAAACCTTTACGGTTTTAAAAGCTCTATAGTTGGGCCTAGGCTTTAGAGTTTTTCCTTTTGTTAAGGCTTTGTGTCTTTTGTTTTTGAATTTATAATACAAGGATCTTTCTTCATCTGTTCCTATGTCTCTACCCATTCTCATTCATTTGCATGTTTACTTCTTTTTCTGAAACGGCAGATCCGATGACGAGTCCCCCGAAGGTACTAATACCTGGGACCCGCCTATCGACTTCGGGCAAGAAATGAATCAAACGGAAGATGAAGGAAACGAGGATGTGGGACTTCCCCCAGAACTAGAAAGAATTGTCGCCCATGAGGACCAAGAAACGGGGCCTCATCAAGAAGAAACAGAGCTAGTAGACTTAGGAATTGGCAGTGGAAAGAGGGAAGTAAAGATAGGTACAGGTATTACCGCACCTATCCGTGAAGAATTAATAATCCTGCTAAAAGACTACCAAGACATCTTTGCTTGGTCATACCAAGATATGCCCGGTTTGAGTTCTGACATTGTACAGCACCGATTACCTCTAAATCCCGAGTGTTCCCCGGTAAAACAGAAACTGAGAAGGATGAAGCCCAAAACCTCCTTGAAAATAAAAGAAGAAGTGAAGAAGCAATTTGATGTTGGATTTCTGGCCGTCGCTCGGTATCCAGAATGGGTTGCCAACATCGTACCAGTTCCTAAGAAAGATGGGAAAGTACGAATGTGTGTGGATTATCGGGACCTGAATCGGGCCAATCCCAAGGACAATTTTCCTTTACCACACATCGATATCCTCGTGGATAACACGGCCAATTTCGCTTTATTTTCCTTCATGGATGGTTTCTCTGGTTACAATCAGATAAAGATGGCGCCCGAGGATATGGAAAAGACTACTTTCGTCACCCTGTGGGGACGTTCTGTTACAAAGTGATGTCCTTTGGACTCAAGAATGCCGGGGCAACTTATCAACGGGCCATGGTAGCTTTGTTCCATGATATGATGCATCAAGAGATCGAGGTCTACGTGGACGACATAATTGCTAAATCTAAATCTGAGGAAGAACACCTTGTCAACCTGCGGAAGTTGTTCGAAAGGCTTAAGAAATATCAATTAAGGTTGAACCCCGCTAAGTGTACCTTTGGGGTCAAATCAGGGAAATTGCTTGGTTTCATTGTAAGCCAGAAAGGGATAGAGGTAGACCCCGAAAAAGTGAAGGCTATCCTTGAGATGCCAGAACCCCGTACAGAGAGGCAAGTCCGAGGTTTCCTGGGGCGCTTGAATTATATTTCCAGATTCATATCGCAGCTCACCGCCATTTGTGAGCCGTTGTTCAAGCTTTTGCGCAAAAACCAAACTGATCGCTGGAATGAGGATTGCCAAGAGGCTTTTGGAAGGATCAAAAAGTGCCTAATGAATCCTCCCGTGCTTATGCCACCAGTACCTGGAAGGCCTCTCATTTTGTACATGACAATCTTGGACGAGTCGATGGGGTGTATGCTGGGGCAACATGACGAATCCGGGAAGAAAGAGCGCGCTGTTTACTACCTAAGTAAGAAGTTCACGACCTGTGAGATGAATTACTCCTTGCTCGAAAGAACGTGTTGTGCTTTAGTATGGGCATCCCATCGCCTAAGGCAGTACATGCTGAGCCATACTACCTGGTTGATATCCAAAATGGACCCGGTTAAGTACATCTTTGAAAAGCCAGCTCTCACGGGACGAATCGCCCGGTGGCAAGTCCTGCTATCTGAGTTTGATATAGTCTACGTCACCCAAAAGGCGATAAAAGGAAGCGCTTTAGCAGATTATTTGGCTCAACAGCCTCTTAACGACTACCAGCCCATGCATCCTGAATTCCCGGATGAGGACATCATGGCCTTGTTCGAGGAAAAATTGGACGAAGATCGGGACAAATGGACTGTATGGTTTGACGGAGCGTCAAACATTCTAGGTCATGGCGTTGGGGCAGTGTTGGTCTCTCCGGACAATCAATGTGTACCTTTCACAGCCAGGCTAGGATTCGACTGCACCAACAACATGGCGAATATGAAGCATGTGCCCTAGCCGTCCAGGCAGCAATTGACTCCAATGTCAAACTACTCAAGGTGTACGGCGACTCAGCGTTGGTAATCCATCAGCTGAGAGGGGAATGGGAAACTAGAGATCCCAAGCTGATACCCTACAAAGCCTATATCAAGGAATTGGCTAAGACCTTCGATGAGATCTCCTTCCATCATGTTCCCCGCGAGGAAAATCAAATGGCGGATGCACTTGCTACGTTGGCGTCTATGTTCCAGCTAACACCGCACGGGGATCTACCCTACATTGAATTTTGGTGTCGTGGCAAACCCGCGCATTGTTGCCAAGTGGAAGAGGAACGGGACGGAAAGCCTTGGTATTTCGACATCAAGCGATATGTCGTAAGCAAAGAATACCCGCCAGAGATTGCCGACAACGATAAAAGGACATTGAGAAGGTTGGCAGCCGGTTTCTTCATGAGCGGAAGCATACTGTATAAAAGAAATCACGACATGACACTCCTGCGGTGTGTGGATGCCAAGGAGGCAAATCACATGATCGAGGAAGTCCATGAGGGCTCGTTTGGAACGCACGCCAACGGGCATGCTATGGCCAGGAAGATCCTAAGAGCAGGTTATTACTGGCTTACCATGGAAAGTGATTGTTGTGTCCATGTGAGGAAATGCCACAAATGTCAAGCATTCTCAGATAATGTCAATGCCCCACCACATCCTTTGAATGTCATGTCCGCCCCTTGGCCTTTCTCCATGTGGGGAATAGATGTCATCGGGGCCATTGAGCCCAAGGCCTCGAATGGTCATCGCTTCATCCTCGTAGCGATAGATTATTTCACCAAGTGGGTCGAGGCGGCTTCATATACCAATGTCACGAGGAATGTGGTGATCAGGTTCATTAAGAAAGAGATCATCTGCCGATATGGTTTGCCAAGGAAGATTATCACGGACAACGGCACCAACCTGAATAACAAGATGATGGGGGAAATGTGCGAGGAGTTTAAAATCCAGCATCACAATTCCACACCCTACCGGCCAAAGATGAATGGAGCCGTGGAAGCGGCCAATAAGAATATCAAAAAGATTATCCAAAAGATGACCGTGTCATACAAGGATTGGCACGAAATGCTCCCATTCGCGTTACACGGTTACCGGACTTCAGTGCGAACGTCAACTGGGGCAACGCCGTTCTCATTGGTATATGGGATGGAGGCTGTGTTACCGTTTGAGGTAGAAGTCCCGTCATTAAGGATCTTGGCAGAATCCGGATTAAAGGAATCAGAGTGGGCTCAAACGCGCTATGACCAGCTCAACCTCATTGAGGGTAAGCGCTTAACGGCCATGAGTCATGGGCGCTTATACCAGCAAAGAATGAAGAGTGCATTCGACAAGAAAGTACGCTTACGCAAGTTCCATGAGGGAGACCTTGTGCTAAAGAAAATGTCCCATACTGTCAAGGACCATCGAGGGAAATGGGCCCCAAACTACAAAGGGCCTTTTGTTGTGAAGAGGGCTTTTTCCGGAGGAGCCCTGGTGCTTACCAACATGGATGGCGAAGAGCTACCTTCACCCGTGAATTCTGATGTCGTCAAACAATATTATGCTTAGAAGCTGGGGCAATTAAGGATGTCGCTGCATGTTCTTTATCTTTATGCGTTTTCTGGATTTCCCCCAGGGATTTCCTGTCTGTTGTATCTCTCGTTACAATCTTTCAAAGAAATGAACATGGATTCGAGGTTTTAGTCCTCACGTTAGTTTCAAACCTTGCGTTGATTTGTGATCACCTGAGCCCTTCCGCTCAGTTCATGGGATGCCCCAAGCGCTTAATTAGAATTGAACCTGAACCGACTTTCCCTAAATTTGCTGCGTTTGAAAACATTCATGCATACGCATACGCATACGCATGCATATTGTTGTGGTAAAACAGGGGCAGGATCATCTTGAGCTACCTTCTGGGGTAGAGACAAAACATGAACAGCAGAAACCAATCAAGATAAGACAGCGATGCGGTCAGGATTGGCCACGCCAGGTTGTTTCTTACTTGCAGGTACACAGGAACGGATGCAAGAGGGGATGGGGTCACAACCGACTGATCGTTGCCCCTTTCTCCATGCTAAGCAAGCGGAGAACGTCGCTGCAAGGCAGCCTCGTATCCTTTGTATTCGCAGTTTTCTTTTACTTTTTGTTTGTTTTAAAAATAAGTAATCAATGCCTAACTCTAACTTAAGTAAGTTCAAGTTAAGCAAGACGCTAAAAGGAGGGAGGGGACATGGTTAATGTTCCCCTCAAAAAAAAAAAAATATTTGCAGGTTAGCTCGCCTGGGCGAGCCACCCCTGCACCAAATTATAAGAATGACGAAAGGGGGGACGTTTTTGCATTCAAAAAACTTCTTTTCCCCCCTTTCAAAAGCCATACCCACGGGATTGACGAGTTTGCAGCCCTAGGGTCATCCTTTTTCGCATTTTTTGATTTTGTTTTGCGCTTTTGTTCATCACCAACAAGTAAGTGTTCCATCCCTAAGCTTTCTAGCTTTTCATTGGTGTATTTTGATCTCCTTTTGGTGCTCTAAATTGTGGGAATGTGCTCAAATATATGGGGCAATTTTGGTTTGTTTTCTTGCTTGATTAGGTTGAATTATGGGTTTGTATGGGATGGCCCTAGGCCTATAATGCATTTTGAAACAATGGGACATGCCACATTGTCCCCGTTCTCTTGCTATTGTTACCTAAACGCGCGCCCACCAAGTGTTCGGTGAAATGCCTCAATGGCATTAGCGCGTGACTTTTGTAAGGAAACAACCCATGGGGCATTTTGGTTTGTACATATTTTCTTTTTTTTTGGGACATGTATTCATTCCCGAAAAAGGCTATAGTAATTGCCCCACATATATCCCAGGCCTAGGAACCGAAGTTTTTATGCAAAAGAACACAAGAGGAGGTGCATGTTGGGTAAAGTTATCCTTTTTGGCCAGCAATCAGCTATGGGCCACGCTACAATATTTTCCCTATGCCTAGATGGTTAGGAATTTTGCTCGTCATGAATGTGTAGGTTTAGAATAGGTAGCAAAATACCTTTGGCAATTTACACTTTGGGTATGATAGCAAAATACTTGGATGTATGTCCATAGGATTTTTGGTAATCAAAATGTCTCACAAAAATCTATAAATATGTTGCATGAAATACATTACAAAAATACCTTTTTAGTGAGCAAAAGAAAATATACTTGAGTTTGCATGCGGCTTTAGGTAGTAAAAAAAAAAAAAAACTTGAAAAAAAGAAGCATGAAATGTAACACCTTATTGTGTAGATAGTCAAGGTTTATCATAAAGTTTGTGTATGTATAGGTATTAGAAATACCAGGATGTGCACGTATGCAATTTTCGATAGCCAAAGTGCTTAGAGTATGCATGTATGTGAATTTAGCAAAAGAAATGTGTGTGATGTAAGTAACAAATACACCTTGGAAGTACATGTAAATAATCTAGTTAACGAAGCTGCCTTGATTGTATATGGGTGCATTTTTCTTAGTTAATAGAATGTCTTGTGCAAGTGAACGTTCGTAAGGAAATATGCGCATAAGCTTGCTCTAAATTTACATTGATGTTTGTATTTATGGGAGGAGGTTGTATGCCATTTTTTAAGAGTAGTGTCCCACTGGTAAAACTAACTTTCCAAATGTTTGCCTTCGCGGGAAATGGCCCCGAGGAAGCTTGCCTCAAAGAGGTCCAGGAAGGACAAGGCAGCCGAAGGAACTAGTTCCGCTCCGGAGTATGACAGTCACCGCTTTAGGAGCGCTGTACACCAGCAGCGCTTCGAGGCCATCAAGGGATGGTCGTTTCTCCGGGAGCGACGCGTCCAGCTCAGGGACGACGAGTATACTGATTTCCAGGAGGAAATAGGGCGCCGGCGGTGGGCATCACTGGTTACTCCCATGGCCAAGTTTGATCCAGAAATAGTCCTTGAGTTTTATGCCAATGCTTGGCCAACAGAGGAGGGCGTGCGTGACATGAGATCCTGGGTAAGGGGTCAGTGGATCCCGTTTGATGTCGACGCTATCGGCCAACTCCTAGGATATCCGTTGGTGTTGGAAGAGGGCCAGGAATGTGAGTATGGCCAGAGGAGGAACCGGTCTGATGGGTTCGATGAGGAGGCCATCGCCCAGCTACTATGTATACCGGGGCAGGATTTTGCCCGGACTGCTGCAGGGAGGCGAGTGCGAATCATGCGCACCAACATGACCACCCTGACCCAGATATGGATGACGTTGCTCCTCAGCAACATCCTGCCCACCGATCATAATTTCCGACCTTCCCATGCCGAAGTGTCAGCTGGTGTACGCCATCCTGACACGGATGAGCATCCATGTGGCTCAGTTGATCGCTGATGCCATCTATATTTTTGCAGGTATGGCGCCTACTAGGCACCCTTTGGACCCAGATAAGTCCAACAGGGCCCTGGGATTCCCCGCACTGATCACAGGACTCTGCCAGTCGTTCGGAGTCCCCGTTGCACCTACCAAGGTGATTCGGCCGCCCATCACCCGGGCTTTTATTGAGAAGTACTGTACCCAGAGACAGGCTCAGGGTGATGCTCCACAGGCCGCAGGCGCGCCACCACCACCTCATCAGGCTGGCCAGGCTGGGGCATTTGACATGGAGCAGTATTTACGGCATTTGGTTCGCCAGCAGGCGGCCAACCACCGAGCACATGTACAGACCCATGATTGTCTGTACCAGATGAGCCTTAGCATGCAGAGCCAGGGCTTCGCTTCTTTTTCATGCCCTACTCCAGATCAGTTCAGGGCAGAGGTTGCATGGCCCGGAGATTGGCCCGAGGCCCAAGCAGGAGAGGCACCCCCAGAAGCTCCCGGCGATGGAGAAGAGGCCCACGAGGACGAGGAGATGGCCGATTTGCTTGACT
>NW_021143583.1:0-16761 GCF_004193775.1 Glycine soja
GGTAATGACGCACACTTCTCTGTCCTTCCTCGTGATGGTTAGTTCTCTGCTGTCTATCAGCCCTTGTATGTCCTCTTGTACCTTCGGGCATCCTTTTACATTCACTGGACATATTTCGCACGCTGCATGATCATGGTCAAACAGAGCTGCCTCGCACATCTTGATATGTATTGGGACCAGGGGGGTTCGAATGTGCTGGACGTTTAGGATGACACCTTCTTCACTACAATCTTGTATCATGTTGACAGTAGGCCCATGGTTCGGCAGAGGGTTCGCCTGAACATTGGGATTCTGATCTTTGAAGGATAGCAAGTTGGCTCGGACAAGTTTTTGCACTTCATTCTTCAGGACATAGCAGTTTTCAACGTCATGACCTGGGGCCCCTTGGTGGAAAACGCAGGTTAAATCAGGACGAAACCAGGGAGGTAAAACATCTGGTGTACGAGGGGGTGTTCTGACCTGGACAAGGTTTTTGGCGAGCAGGGCGGGGAGTAAGTCAGCATATTTCATCGGGATTGGATCAAAGGTTGTTTTCTGGCGGTTTTGTGAGTGATATGGTTGTTGGAGGGTCTGCGGGCGATTTTGTTGTTTTTGAGGGTATTGTGGCTGAAGGTATTGCTGTGAAGGATATTGTTGTGGATGACACTGTTGTGGAGAGTATTGTTGTGGAGGATATTGGTGTGGAGGGTATTGCTGTGGAGGGTATTGGTGTGGAGGGTATTGTGGCCTTTGTTGGTGATATGATGGGTTTGGGATAGTGGATGCGACATTCGCAACCTGACGATATGGGGTGAAATTCTGCTGAGGCTTACCATGAGCTACCATTTCCCACCTCTTGATCTTTCTCTTCGCAAAGTGGCCTCCAAACTTCTTGGCATTGCTTGCAGTAGGGGCACTTTCCCCAGTCAAACGTCCCTCTCGGACACCTTCCTCTAATCGCACCCCCATGTTGACCATTTCAGTGAAGGTCTGTTGGTGCACTTGCAACCATTTTCTCGTAATAAAACTGGCTCAGGGTCTTCAGAAATATTTTGGTCATTTCCCTTTCTTCCAACGGCGGGACAATCTGGGCACCACTTCCCTCCAACGTTGGCATACTCCTTGAATGTTTCCTTCTCTTTTTGCGTCATCGCACGAGTTGATCACGATCTGGGGCCATGTCCAGATTATACTTATACTGCCGGATGAATGCTTCACCCAGGTCATTGAAAGTACGAATGCTCGCGCTGTCCAAATTCATATACCCATTTCAGAGCGCCCCCAGTCAGGCTGTCCTGAAAGAAATGAATAAGCAGCTTATGATTGTCAGTATACATGGACATTTTTCGCGCGTACATCACCAAGTGACTGCTGGGGACAAGAGTTCCCTTTATACTTCTCAAAGTCTGGCACCTTGAACTTGTGAGGGATAGTAACATTTGGGACCAAGCATAATTCACAGGCGTCCTTCCCGAACAGATCTCTTCCTCGGAGGGCTTCGACTTCCTTTTGCATACCATCAAATCTTTCTTGGAGTTCTTCCATCTTGTCGAAGGCTACAACATTTTCAGCTTGGAAAATTGGTTCAACCTCTTGTTGAATAGTGTGAATCAGTGGAGCTGAATAAGTCATTGCAGCTTTAGGGAAAGAGGTATTGGGTTGCGGAATCCGGTGCTGACTGCTGAGCAAAAGGAGGTGGAACTTCAGATACAGCGGCCTGGGGGCTTCCACAGACTGGAGGTGGCATTCCCCATGTACAACCTGGAGGCAAAAAGAGAGGCGGAGAAGTCACCGTAGATAGCGGGGTTGTGCTCACCAAGGGCTGCTCTACAGTAGCGGCGGCAGCTTGAGAGTTCTGGGCTGACAGGAGAGCACTCATCATGGTCGTCAACCTATCCATTCCCTCTCGTAAAGTGGCAACCTCCTCCCTGAGACTCTGATTTTCTTGTTCAACTATATCCATCCTCTTCCGATTGGCCCTGGTGTTGTAAATGCGAGTGGGTTTGTGGAGAATTCGTCGGGCCACTTTCCTTGGGCGGCGATTGATTGACTCCTCCCCTTTTGAAGTAGTGAACACAGTGTGAGACTCGATTTAGAAACCATGAATGCAACATGATGCATGCTTATGCTTATGCAAAAAGAAAGGGAACAAATTATTATCGAAGAACTTGTCAGAGAAATTGTAAACATCATAAACTGGAACACTTCACTTAAGCATTGGAATATTACAAATTTTTTTTTTTTTTTTTTTTTTTTTTTTTTTTTTTTTTTTTTTACAAGTCAAGAGATTTTGGGAGCTAAAATCTAAACATAAGGTCCTAAGTACTTCAGACTCAAACTCCCGGAGTAGATGGGTCCTCGGAATCTGAATGTGCACGGGAGAACAAGTCCATAAACCTCCTCTTCCTTCTAGCATCTCGGTGGAGCAAGGCGTCTTTCCGACGAAGCAAGTCGTCCTTCTCAATCATCCTCTGGTTCTGGATAAAAAGCTCACGGCTCTGTTGGGCTATCTTCCCTTTCAAAGTCTCATTCTCTTGCTCGAGCTCCTGGCATCTCCTCTTCCAAGTTTCTTTTTCTTGCCTTTCTTTGGTTAATTGTTCATGAAACTCTTCCTTAGTGTCAAAGGGGATAGGCAAGGATGATGGTGGGATGGTGGACGATAGGTATCTAGGTAAGCGGTAGGGTAGGCCAAAGCTCTTGGTCCTATCAATAACCCACTGGGTATAAGATTCGTGCACATAGTCTGATTTCTTTCCCAACTGACTTCTGTTGAGTCTGCGGATAGCGCTCCAAGCTTGTGTGAATCTTCCCCTTTTGTTCGAGTGATCTCCATGGTTAAGATAGAATTCATTAGTCAAGGCAAGGTTGTTTGGTTTTGTCTTTATCGGGTACCCGAATTGTCGTCGGGCGAGAAGTGGGTTGTAGCTAATTCCGCCACGCATACCCAAAAGAGGTACGTTGGGATATTCACCACAACTCACAATAATCTCTCCAACATCACTAGCTGCTTGGTACCAAACAATGTCAGATGGGTCAAGAGCCATGATTCGGCGAGGCCAAGAAAGTTTGTCATCATTGGTCTTGAAGGCACGGGATTGAGGTAAGTGGAAGGTAAACCACTGATAGAGTAAAGGTGCACAGCAAGAAATGGTTCCCCGACCAGCCTGGGTACGGTCATGGATAGAATGGTAGGTATCGGCGAGTAGAGTGGGTACGGGGTTCTTTGTAAGAAAGATTTTAATGGCATTGATATCGATGAAGTTGTCAACATTTGGGAAGAGTAAAAGGCCATATATAAGGAGGGCTAGGATAGAATGGAAGGCAAGTATACTAGCTGCTTCAGCAAATATGGAGGCTTGTTGGTAGAGGAAGTGGGTGGGAAGACCTTGGAGGCCTCCTTTAGAGGTAAGGTTTGCTTGGATGATGGAGGTTTTAAGATGGAGGGCGGCTGCGATGTCGGAGGGTTTAGGGGTAGGCTCAAAACCATGGAAAGGTATCTTGTCTGGCACAGGGAAACCTACTAGGTAGGAGTACTCTTCAAGTGTGGGGACAAGCTGGTAATCGGGAAATGTGAAGCAATGGTAGAGCGGGTCATAGAACTGAACCAGGGTCTCTAGGCATCCTTCCTCAACATCTACTCTAAGAATTCTGAGCAACTTCCCATGATGAGCTTGAAAATCAACTGGGTCACTTACTAAAGATGCTAGCTCCCTTAATCTCAACAGGTCTGTTTTTTTGAAAAGGTACTTCCTAGTGCTTCTCAGTGGGATGTCCATATCTACAAAGTTTACAAAAAGCTTGTCTAAGTCCTTCGATAATTTGGATGAAGAAAAAAAAAGAATGAGTTTATGCATGGATGCATGTATGCATGATTATGCCAAAGTATGGAGAAAACATGGTGAAGTTAAGTCCAAAATGTTGGAGCTAAGGGTAAACACGCCATTTGGTAAGGACTATGGTTTCATATGTACCTGTATCACGGGTTCTACCAAGTTCCCAAAGTCATTGACCACTTCCGGATATTGTCGGATTACGGGACTACTCCCGGTCCAACAACGTCCATAGGAAAGCCTCGTTTGAGTGTAGTATCGCGTATCAACCAATTCAAGACTACTCTTGATTAGCCACCGCACTACGTCCTAAAAGGCTAAGATGGGTTAAAGGTAACTAAAGGTCCTCAACTTCATAGGTCGCTTGGAAATATCAGTGCTGAACACGACTACTCATGCCAACATAGTAATATTCCCAAGATCCCTCCATTGAGCGGGGTTATCACATGTGCCACATCCGAAACTCACTCTCGGAAAGACACTATGATTATACCACCATCCTATCTTATGTTTCCCTCAAGTCCGGGTGTAGGACTTATCTCACCACTCGCGTAAAAGACAAACACTTAAGCACGTATTCACAGTTACAAATAATAATAAAGCATAAAGATGAAGAAAAACAAGATAGGTTTAACCCACTTAGGAGTGTGATCCCCAGTGGAGTCGCCATTTTCTGTCGCGGTGATTTTTGGATATCAAGCTATTGATTAGCATTGACTCGCAATTTTAAGATCACCACCGATCTTTTATTTTTCCGAAGAAAAGGGAGAAAGCTCGAAAAACCCTAGTTTTTAAGAGATCAAAGGTCCGGGGGTTGGTTACGCAAAGGGAAGGTACTAGCACCCTAAACGTCTATAGTACTCTATAGGAACCTCTTGCTTATTTTATCTTTATGCTAAATTAATTATTTGTTTGGAAATAAATGCTTAAGTGTGAAAAGATTAAAGAGATGGATTCAGAAGAAAGGAGAAGAAAAAAGTTTTTGTTTATTTTTTATTGATTTGGAAAGACAAAGTCTTTTGCCTACATACCCGAATGGGATCAAAATCATGTAGTTCGGGGTAGAAAGTCGAGTGGTTGGTTTTGATTGATTTTAAAGTTCGAAAAAAAAGAAGAGTTTAGGCAAGGTAAGAGGCCGAAAAGGCATAGAATAAAAGAAGTGAGTTCGATTGATTTTAAATTAGAAAAAATGTTTTGATTGATTAAAGATTGATTAAAGATTTGATTAAGAAAGAAAGAAAAAGATTGACCCTTTTTTGAAATTTTGATTATGGAAAGTTTTTGGGTTTTGACTTTTTTTTTTTTTTTTTTGTTATGCAAAGATAATTCTAAACGCGCCGGATCCCTTAAAATGACGTTGGATCAAGTGAGGGCCCTTTTCCTCGGATACCGTTCAAGTCACATGATCGTCCTCGACGGAAAATATAAAAATAAATGTGAGTGTCGGTGCAGATTCTCATTTTTTATTTACATTGGACCTAGGTACATTCTAATTGACAATAATAAATAAAAATTGCAAATGCATTAAAATAAATATGCTAGAAGAAATAATAAAATGCATGAAATACAAATCAATAAATACATATGGTGCATAAAATAAATAAAGAAAATAAAATGCAAGACATAAAAATAAATATGATGCTGGAAATAAATAAAAGAAAATAAAAATGCAAGACATAAAATAAACATGATGCTAAAAAATAAAAAAAATGCAAGACATAAAGTAAATATGATGCATAAAATAAAAATAAACAAAATAAAAATGCAAGACAATAAATAAATATGATACTGGAAAATAAAATGCAAGACATAAAATAAATATGATGCTAAAAAAATAAATAAAAAAAATGCAAGACATAAAGTAAATATGATGCATAAAATAAAAATAAACAAAATAGAAATGCAAGACAATAAATAAATATGATACTGGAAAATAAAATGCAAGACATAAAATAAATATGGTGCTGGAAAATAAATAAAGAAAATAAAAAAATGCAAGGGCATAAAGTAAATATGATGCATAAAAAAAAAAAGTAATAAAAAAAAGAAGAAAAGGGGGTGCAGAAGTAACAGGGAAGTGTAGAAAGTAAAATACTAGAAGGAACAGAAAAAAGGAAATGGGCTCAAAATAAGAAAGTGGGCCTAACAGATCAAATCTGAATCGTCAGATTGATCGAAGCGTCCAGATTTGATCATGGGGAGACACAGTCTTAGCCATTAGATCTTAATCAAACGTCATAAGAGAAGAAGAACAAAGTAAAAACCAAGAGGTGAGACGCATCTGATCAAAACAGGGGATAACATCGGCCGTTAGATCTAGGATCTAACGGTTCAACCCTGATGGTCCATGGGGACACAGAGATCCGCGTGCACCATAGCCTTGGTCATGGCAGCAGTATAAATTAGAAAATAAACCCTAAAAAAACATAAATCCAACTTCTTCCTCTCTCTAAAGAAACGCTCAGAAGCTCTCTTCTCTCTCTAACCACATACCGCCGGAAGCTGTTTACCGGCGCAGTGGCTGGCCGGCCATGGGTGGCGGCGCCGCCGTGTCGGAAAAAGAATCTCCTCCTTTTTTAAAAAAACTACATGTTTTGAATTCCTTTTTTCCCCTAGTTCTCAAATCCACCGTTATTTTTTGAAAACCAACACTGATAAAGCCTAGATCTAGCCTTGAATCTTAGAAAAAAGGTGAACTACCTTTGTCCTTATGTTATCGTTTAAGCTTCAGAGTGAAAACGGTTACAGCTTGGGTTGTGTGGGTGTGGGTGTTTGACGCAGTGCTTGTGGTTGGTGGTATTTGGGTGTGGGCTTGGCCGTTGGTGGTGGTTTTGATGTAGGTTTTAGGCCGCGTGAGTGAGTGGGTTACTGTGTTTGCTGTGTTTCTGTTCTAACGTTTCGATTTCTAGGGAAGGAAATGAATAGTATGAGCAAGATGATTTTGGTTTTTTTTTTGTGTTGGTGGTTCACGGAGGGGAGGGGTGGCGCTGAGTGGTGGCTCTGATGTAGGCTTTAGGCCGCGTGAGTGAGTGGGTTACGGAGGGGGGAGGGTGGTGCTGAGCGGTGGCTAGGCCGATGGTGGTGGTTCACGGAGGGGGAGGGTGGCGCTGAGCGGTGGCTAGTGGTGGCTAGTGGTGGCTTGGCTGTTGGTATTCCGACTGTTCGTATTCACCTCTGCCCTCTCTCTCTCTGACATGCACAGTAATTAATGCAGCATTTAAAGGTCATAATTAGGGTAAAAAACGAAGAGCCCCTCTGGGCCTGGACCGAGAAAACCGAAAAGAAAAAAGAAAAAAGGAAAGGAAAAGGAAAAAGAAAGAAAAAGAAAGAAAAAAAAACAAAATATAAAACAGCAAAATAAAAATAAAATAAAATAAAAATAAAAAAATAAAATAATAAATAATAATAATAAAAAAAATAAAAAAAAATAAATAAAAAAAAACGAAAAGAAGATACTAATAAAGATATTAATAATAAAAAAAACGGAAATAATAATAATAAAAAACACTTAATAAAAGGAAAAGAAAAGAAGAAAATAATAACTAAAAATAAAAAAACAATAAAAAAAGGTAAATAAATAAATAATAATAATAAAAAAGGGGCGTCTTCAAAACAAAAATGAGGTATTTTAAAATACCTCCCTGCCGAAATTTCATCTGAAATGATAGAAATTTCCGGCTTAAAAGACGAGAAAAAAGAAATAAAAACGGGTCAAAAATGGGGTATGACAGTATTATTAATAGATATGAGTATAATTAATTTTAGATTTTTAAAGATTATAATTATAATGATAGTAAGTTGTAAATTTTATGAATTATAATGATACTATATATCTCCATTCTAAAATGACTGATACTTAAGTTTTTTTTTTCCACATATATTACCATAATAAATAAGTTACTTATTGAAACAATTTTATTAAAATATTCTTACTTTTCATAAATATATTACTTATAATTATTTGGTGAGTAATGGTGGTGGTTGAAAATTTGATAGGCACAATATAAAAAATATTAAATTGATATAATTTATTTGGGGGAAAATTTGGAATATAAGTCTTAATATGCCAATGAAAATTGAAAATATCGGTCAGTCTAATTTTTTTTTAATACTAAAGCATCAATCATTTTGAAATGAAGGAAATAATTATAAAATTTAAAAACTATAACAATAATAATAATTTTTATGTATATGTAAGCGATTAAAATGAAAATAATTTTTGAATTGTTTTTATTGGCCTTCTTTTTTTGTTGTCTACATCAAAAGTATCTTTGACACAATTATGTTCGAAATAAAATTATTATAGTTGAAAAAATTCTTCTTTTAAATCTTTAATATAGTTACACACAAAAATTGAAATTATTGATTAAATTAAAATAATCTCATATCAATTAATTGGTGTATTGAATGATTCTTTTACTTTCTTTTTGTCAAGTATCTCATTATCATTTTATTCCCTAAAGAATTTCTTAAAATATTTATTTTGATTCAAAATCGTGGTATAACATATATCTCCTCCTGTTTCAGTCATAGAATAGATGAAATAAATTTTAAAATGGATTTTTGTTCAAAAATAAAATCTTATAAAAATGTGTTATTTTATGTTTACCTGTGACATGACACATGGCTGCATGCCTATCACCATTTAACTAAATTCTTTAAAAATGATCAGGACAAGTGTAAGGATTTAAGACAACTAAAACTTAAATTTTATGTTCACCAAGAAAAAAATATTTGTTATTAATTTTTTAAAACAAAAAATTCTAACATATAATTCTTTATTTAAAGTAAAAAAAATATTTTAAAATATGTTTTGGGCCTTACTTATGGTTAGACTTACTTTGTTGACGACAAGAATCAATTAACATGCTATCAAAATTCAATTTCAAATATTTATTTGTCTTTTTTTTTTCATTTCAGAAATTGATTATTATGATAGCATTCTACAATTCTACAATTTGAGGAACTAAAATAATACTATAGTAGTTTACTTCATTAGTTTCTATTACACTTCTCAGTCCTCACACTTTTTTTTAATCTTGTTGGGCGGGTTGCGGGCTTCATTTTTTTTATCACAGTTGTCTTTACAATAATTTATCGACTATTTTCATTTTTCATTCTTTTCAATAATTTAATAATTTTGTAATTTAATACTTTATAAAAACATAAAATGAGCGCAAAGAAAAAAAAAATGACGTTAGAAAAAGATGTTTTTTTGAGTCCTGATATTTAGGTGTGCGAGAAAGTGGTAGTATATATTTAATCCGTTAGGGAAAAAGAGTATCAAAATTAATGAAAATTTCTGTTTGAACAACTTCATCATAGAATAAGTATCTTTTATTTATTAGGCCAAGGCATCTTGGAGTTACATGACGAGAAAATAACATAAGCAAGTGGTACAGACATTAATAGCACTACTTATAAACATGGTTGAAGAGCACCATATAACAGTATCCTTAGGACTCTTCCCATAATTCCAAGTGCAACAACTATTATTTTTTAGTCTTTCGTACTTTTTACTCCTGCATCTTCAGCTTATTTATTGCTGCTTGCCTGAAAAACCAATCAAAGATTATATGATCAGTGCCAGAGTCAATTAAGTAAAAGTCATGCATGTATGCTATGGTGGTGTTGTGTGGGTGTAACATGAATACTATTAGCATTTGCTAACTATGAAATGAGCTTAAAAAAGAATTTGCTAATATGCATGCACATATTAAGATATATATACCTTCTTCCTAGTCTGGCTTGGAATTTTCTTTGGGGTTGGTTTCGAGACCGGGGCTTTGGAAGTGCCTGAACTAGGTTTGGCAGAAGACTCTTTCTTCACCTGTCCTGCAGATGGTTGAGAGCAACAAGATTTTTCAACAGGTTTCTCAGCTTTGAGTGATGCCATTTTACACTATTCTTCTAAGGGAACACTTCTCTTCTCCTAGCCTCAGGTTTTAACACTACAAGATTCATCCATTTATAGCTGAATTTGAGCATAGGGATACTAATTACATGCACCAAATTTCCAGTAACCATCTTGAGGGAATGGAATAATCTCAACTATGTGATAATGGAGGGATAATGCTGCCGCATCTAATGCTTTTTACCTTAGGCATATTTTGTAGATATTATTAATTGTTGGATTCATATTCTACAATTTGGTTTCACATGTTGAGGCTGGCATGATTCATATGCCGTTTATCTGATGCCATCTAGAAGACTAGTAATTGAATATGTTCTTCTTTGTTTGGTACTAACAGCTAAAGACCTTGACAAATTTTCCTGTGCCCTTTCATTTTGTAGGGTTTTGGTACCCTCATGTACGTGGACATATACCAAACGGACATGTCATTTACTGAAGTCATATCATCTATTTCTTGTGAAGTTTATTTTGTGCAATTTTGTCCGTTGTTATTTAATATAATAATATTAAGTAATTACAATTATTTTGCATTTGAGCCCAAATAGACATATGAAAACCCTAAACTCAGCAGCCCCAATATTCCATATCTGCCTAGGCGAACATTGTCGAGCTCCCATTTTTAGCCGTTGTTAACCCATCATTGTTTGACGAACATAACATTTCTTTTTCACAATTTAATGAATTTATAGCTATCAAATCCACAAACCGCCGGCATGATGTCTCAATTGAAAATTCTCTTTTCCTTCTGCGTAAATTCCACAGGGGATCCCTCCAACAACAATGTATGATTTTGGAACAATCAAACACACATCAATAGTTACCTAATAACCCTAACAAAACCAACTAGGCATACCTCTATTTTATGAATCTGCGATCACGTAAATGACCACAACGGAAAACAACTTCAATGGAAAAAGATCGCATACAGAAAAGAGAAGTAGAACCAACCCTTAATGTTAACAACAAAGTTCCTTGACGGCTGGGTTACAATTTAGGGTTAAATAAAAGGAACAACTTTATTTACTTAAAATAATTTTTTACTACAAGCAAAGGATTTAAATGAAAAAACTTAATTATAACAGGGACTAAAATGCAAAACCTACAATTTTATCAAGTAATACCGATGTGGCCTCATTAATTGAGATGTATGTAAATAATTTGTCCACTTAGATGAGGGTTCCAAAACCCTTCAAATTATAAAGGTTTCGTAGAGTTGCTTAGACGTTTTCGATTTATAGGTAACATAAAAAAAAATGTGCCTGACATAACAATTTTGGGTTCTTTTCCCTGTTAATCAAAGGTAACATAAAAAAAAAATGTGCCTGACATGATCAAAGAAGTAACAACAAAATTGAGAAAAATACTTTTGATATGTGTTTATGTTAGACAAGATCTATGAGTATTTTTAACCATCAAACCCATCAAAGTTTTTCTTCTGCTTTTGAAATAATATTTCACACTTTCTGATAACGTCACAGTACTAAATTATTTCGATCCATCTGAATATTTATGTACAATACTAGATTAAACTTTATAGGATAAAGGATTCCTCGATGAAGTGTCAGAATAACTGGACATATTTATTTTAAAAATATTACAAAAATAATTTCTTGATGAACATATTGGAGGTTTAAGAACAATTAAACCCTCAAGCATTTAATTAAGTCACTAAGTGATTAACCTTTTCAAATCATGTATTGAACAACTAAGTGGATCAAAATTGGAAATATACCAATAACTAACTTTTTACTTTCCCTATACAAAATTAATTGCCCTGCCTGCCTTTAGTTCAAGGTGTATTACCATCTCGTTTCATCAAAACCAGTCCCACACACCCACTGAATCGTTTTAAGGAGTCAGCCCCTAATACAGGACAGGGTGTGCAGAATTTTCAATTAATTAGATTGGTTTTGCAATTTCACTTCAACAAGATAATAATTGAATGAATCCATGCAAGTACCGAAACAATAAAATTATAAAATGAATGAACAATAGTATGTGCCCATAATATAAACAAGGCCAAATACATATGCTGAGAGAATACGCATTCACTTTATGATATGTTCCAAATTGAAACAATAATTATGTGCCCATAAAGATCCAAAATCACCTTTTGATGGCAGCAATAAACTATTCCCCTCTTGATAAAACACTAGCTGGAGTCTATCTGGTCACAAAAAAATTGGACTATACTCAACAAATTTTGATTGCTTCATTTATGTCAATTAATCACAAGGACTTAAGATATTCACCGTACAATTTGAATCGAATCACCACATTAACTGAGGGGTGATTAATTAAAACAACCAAACTTGAAAATTAATAACATGGTCTCTAATTTGTCAAGTCTTGGTCAGTGAGGCTGCCCCATCCTCAAGGCTAGATATGCCACAACTCTGTATCCAATCAACATTACAGTCAATGCAGCCACATCTCCCCACATAGTATCCTCAAGCTCCAAACACTTTATGGCAGGAAAATCTCTTACCCTACAATGCAACCCTTGTCCACACTCGTATACCTCATTTACTGAATACTGGACTCCTACTAGTAGTTTATAGCAGTAGTGGCTGAAAGAAATGTACTTCAACCAAGCTATAAAAGCCGGCATTTGCTGAATGTAGTATCCACCAGCCAAGAGAAATACCAGCATGGTCACTGAAGCTAGTGATGTGGCCTGCTTCACATCCATGAGAATGGCCCCAAGTGCTAGGCCTATGCCTTGAGAGACTAGAACATTGAAAAGCATGATCAAGAGTGTTAGCACAAATGTGACCAATGAAGGATTGAGACCACCCATCCAATAGGAGATAGTTACAAAGATGGTAGGAAGCACTAGCTCCATTGGTAAATCTCCCACCATCCTAGCAGCATAGTATGAGGAGAGTTTGTACATCCCTGATGATCTTTCTTTTATTAGCATTGGCCTCTCCAGAGGGAAGGCAAAGATGGCATTGAAGAGAGGGAAGAATCCCCAGAAGATGGAGAAGAAGAAAAGGAGTCCAACCTGTTACAAATGTCATGTTGTTAATAAGTACTACTACTCAAGAATTAAAATACCACTTTTTATTGAGTGTTTTTTTCCCATCATAATTGGGGCCTTTGGCTCCCCGGTGGAATCTCGAGATATCCCCATAAGTTTCGGTTTTTTGAGTCGGTTATGAGACTAATCCTTGAGTTGAAACTTAGTCATACTTAAAATTTTTCGTCCCTCTCTAAAAATGTATTTTGCGAGATCTTGTCCCACAAATTTAGCATGTGTTGTCAATTAAACTATACCCATTGGATTTTTATTGAATGTTTTAATGCAAATTAACTAGGAATTGAGTATATAGCACAAGAAAAATGGCAAGTATCTTTTACAAGTAGTCATGTACCTATGAATTTTCATCCGAAAATCATAATATAGGTTCATAATATAAATACCTGATCTTGTACATGTGAAGGATCAGAGTGCCACCACAGAAGTCCTGAGAGAATGGATACAGACAAGACTTGGAAAATCCTTAAGCCAGAAAAAGATTCATGCCTCCTCTCTTGTAAACCCCTCTTAAGAAGCACCCTGAATTGCTCCCACCAGCTAGAGGTCCAATGGTTATCACAGCCTATATATCAGGCATAAATAATAGTGTCATTTAGCCATGGTGTTGTGCATAACTAATTAACACTGTTCAACATCAATATTCAATAGAGCAAGAAAACTTCACTTACGTCTAGGTGTTCCTGATATAAGAGCTGACGGATCAGTATTGTTTTGGTGAATGTCTTCTTTAAGAGCAGGATATAAGTTCTTCTTAAAAGATGACATTAGGGATTGTTTGACTGAAGCTTGATCCTCATGGTGGTCTATCTGATCATCATGTTTGACATCAGCAACTACCCCTGCCAAACCACAGAATCTAATGTATTAGAAGGCTCTCTAGTATGGTTTCTCAACAAATTGAATGCAAATCCACTAGTGTTTTTTAGACTCAAGTGACCAAATTTAACAACACGTGATCCAAGGATAAATTATCAACCATGATTGAAGATGCTTCCACCACCCGGCAACCACTATTTCTGTGCTTCAATTCAAATATCTTGTGCAATTATAGGGAATTCAATTTAATTTCTCATCAAATTTTAGAATTAAAGTAGAATGGACTTCTAACTGTCGTAGCATGGCCAATAACACACTGGCTAAAGACTCCATTGTTGTTATGCTGTAACTGTTGATTAAATTGAAGGAAAATTGCGCTGCCATAAAGAACTTTTTACCTTCACAATAAGAAAAAGTACCCCAGTAGTAAGGGTGAGAGCAAATGTAATGACGCTGAATTCAAAGAAAACAAATACTGAAAAGAGAGGAAAAACAAGCACTTATAATTGGAGAAAAAATAAAAAATCTTTTATAAACATTTAGGATGTCTCGTAAGAACTTGTGATACATGGAAATATATGCAAAAAGATTTCAAGGTAAATCAAAGGTAATAATAAACAAAAAGCAGTTCTAATTTATTCCAAATCACATCTGTATGTCTATATCTTTTTCAAAACTTTATCTGTCGACCATGAGAATCGGACCATTCCAAACACCTTTAACATTTATTACATAAAGTGTTCGTTTGCTTTTAGATATTTTTTACATAAAGTTTGTTCTCTCTGTACTCTGTAGATCTATGCCAACACAAAAGAAGACTCACATGTTGCGAAATTGGTCCAAGGGGGGATGAATATCTTTCGTTATGTTGTGTTGTGTCTTATCAATTTACTGCTTCTAATGACCCATTATTATTAGCAGATGTTGCCGCCTTGAGAACAAGGTTCATGGGTTCAGAGATAAAATCCCCAAGCTTTATTATTTACGCACCTCCATTATTTAAAATTTGAAAACGAACCATCACCTACCCAATTAACGACAAGTGTTAAAATCAAAATAGTCAATCTTGTTTCTTGAAGTTGACATGCACAAACTCCCAAACTTTCCTTTCTCATCACAGAAATAAAAATAGCAACCATTAAGGTTTCAAAAGTCATGAAGACATGTTTAGTGCCCCATTGACAAACTTACAAAATAAATTCCCCTCACCATATATCATTAAAACTTGTGGCTAACATTAATTTAAAGATACACTTCTCATTAGTACTATATATTAAAATTTCTTTAAACATATATTCTAATTCTTTTTTAGCTCTAACCCATGCCTAAGATTGATCTAATAGTAAAGATTTAAATAATTTATACACTAAAATCATGAATAACCTTCAAACATTAATTCTATCAAAAATCAATTTTATCAAACTTTAAAAGAAATGAGCCCTTAATTTGGTGACACTAGTTAGTACGTACCATTAGCAAGGTCAAGAAGGAAATCTGCTGGGTTCATGAAGTTGAAAGCTGGGACATATCCGACGGATCCGAGATAGTCCATGACCCGACCCGCCTGCCCGCTATAAATTGGGTACCCATCCGACAACACGACCACCTTATCAAACATCCTATACAACCGGCTGGAGGGCTGGTGGATGGTGGTGACGACGGTTCGACCCGCCAAGGCGAGCCCGGCGGAGCACCGACACAATAAGTTGGGCCGTGGTGGAGTCCAAGCCCGAGGTGGGGCTCATCAACAAACAACAACTCGGGTTGACCAACATCTCCTGCCCGATACTGGACCCGTTTCCGTTCCCCCACCCGAAATGCCACGGAACAGAGCCATGCACCCTCCAACGGGACTATTAACGACACCGGTGTTAGCCCTAGCTCCGTGATCACACATCTACGCGGGTGCTCCTTCTTCTCTTCTCTGCTCAAACTCTTCGGAAGCCTCAACAGCGCTGCGTAGGTTAGGGTTTCCAACACTGTGAGGTGAGGGTAGAGAACGTCCTCTTGGGGGAACGAACCCTACCTTGCGTTTCACGAAGGTGGGGTCGGTGTGGCCGTTGTAGGTTATGGTGCCGGAGACTTTTCCGGCGAGTCTTCCGGCCAGGGCGGTTAAGAGGGTCGTCTTGCCGCTGCCGGAGGGACCCAGCATTGCCGTTAGCTCGCCGGGGTTCGCTACTCCAGTCACTCCGGTGAGGACTTTTCTTCTTAGCTTTGATTCTTTACGTAAGACGCAACCCTTCTTCTTTTGGCTTTCGAAGGTTATAGTGTAGGATACGTCTTCAAACTATACCACAAAAAGATACACCAATACAAATAATAAGTAGAGAATAACTTGTTTTTACAACAATCTTTATATCATATGATGCTCTCATCACACTAACTTAGTTAATTTGGGGCCTGATTGGATACAAGTGAAAAAGTACTTTTGAGAGTTTTGTTTTACGGAAAATATGTAACTTTTTTCGGTAGAGTAGCTCTCAAGAACACTACTAACCTTATATCCAAATTTCCAAACAGGCTATTGGTGCCGTCGCATGATAAACTAGAAAAAATGTCACATAAAATGAAATATGAAATAAAATAAATGTAACAATTTTATAATTATATATGGATGAAAATAGCTAGATAGTAAAAATAAAATTATTTTGCGAATCTAAACCGGTGGTTATATATTAATTATAAGGAGATGAGAGACGATTTATAAGTACTTTGAGGGTAATGGGGCGTAAGGATTGGTGAAGAACGGAAAATCTTGATGGTGGTGGTGGTGTTGTTGGCTGAGTCTGTTGCTGCGGAGGAATGCCATTATCATCCAATTCTAAACTTGGTTTGATTTTGTTAGTGTTTGAACCCTCTGATTCATGGTGGACCGAGCTGGTCTCTTGTCGGGTTGTGATGGCTGGAATGTTTGTTGCAATAGTTGTTTCTTGCTCAGGGGGCATCATCTCAGAGAGTAGTTATCCACTCAGATATTAACCAGAAAGTACTAATGACAAAGAAGAGTTATTAATTATTAAGAGTACTACTAACTATGGTGTGTGTATGAAGATGAAGGAGGTAGGAGTAGAACTAAACCAGAAGGAATTAAGAGCAAGGTAGAGAGAGAGAGTCACATGAGAGAACAGGTGTATAAAGTGAGGAAGGCACGAGAAGCACACAAGGATGTGAATGTGACT
>NW_021143584.1:0-14590 GCF_004193775.1 Glycine soja
TTTAAAGGACAGAATTAGGGTAAAAAACGAAGAGCCCCTCTGGGCCTGGACCAAAAAAGACCGAAAAGAAGAAAAAGGAAAAAAAAGAAAAAAGAAGGAAAGGAAAAAAAAAACAAAATATAAAACAGCAAAATAAAATAAAATAAAATAAAATAAAAATAAAATAAAAATAAATAAAAAAAAAACGAAAAGAAGATACTAATAAAGATATTAATAAAAAACGGAAATAATAAAAACACTTAATAAAAGGAAAAAAAAAGAAAATAATAACTAAGAATAATAATAATAATAAAAAAAAGATAAATAAATAAATAAAAAAGGGGTTGTCTTCAAAACAAAAATGAGGTATTTTAAAATACCTCCCTGCCGAAATTTCATCTGAAATGATGGAAATTTCCGGCTTAAAAGACGAGAAAAAAGAAATAAAAACGGGTCAAAAATGGGGTATGACAGATGCCCCTATTTAAGTCTCTTCGTTACGGAGATTTAAAAGTGAAACTTTTAAAGCGACGGGTCGAAGAGATTTAAATACAGAGTACACCATTTTTGACCAATTTCAACTACAAAATGCTATGAATGCACTGTTATGCATGAGATGCTGTGCATGATCTGTTATGCATGTAATGTTGCGAATGCTTGCGATGCAAGTATGAATGCAAGACGAGGAAAATGGCTCGACTGGGAACAACAGAACCAAATGGTACCCGATTTTGTCAAAGAAACGGGGTCCGACTGGGGATCACATGGTTTTGCTGGGGATAAATGTCAGCTGTTCGGGTTGACGACGAACTGCCACTGACGACAAAGGGACAAAGATAAATGTCAGATGTTCGGGTTATTGCCGAACTAGCCAACTGACCAGAATTGAAGATAAATGCCAACTGTTCGAGTTATTGCCGAACTAGCCAATCTGACAAAAAACAAAGATAAATATCAACTGTCCGGGTTATTGCCGAACTAGCCAATCTGACAAAAAACAAAGATAAATATCAACTGTCCGGGTTATTGCCGAACTAGCCAACTGACAAAACAAAGATAAATATCAACTGTCCGGGTTATTGCCGAACTATCCAATCTGATAAATATCAACTGTCCGGGTTATTGCCGAACTAGCCAACTGATAAGAAACAAAGATAAATATCAACTGTCCGGGTTATTGCCGAACTAGTCAACTGATGACATGAAACAGAGGCAAATGATGCACAAGCTGTTCATTAAAGAAATTGCCACTTGGCGGAGAGAGGGTGACATCTTTGGATCAGACACACTGGGGATGACACTTGGGGGGAAATAGAGGGTTACAAATTATTCATGATTGATTGAAATGAAAAGATGATTGAAGCAAGACTCATGATGGTTAATGCAGCCATGTATGCATGATATTGTCTTTATTGTATATGCATGAATGTGTATATGCATGAATGTATGAATGCTTGAATAACGACACGACTTGTATGACCGTATGGAGGATTGACTTGTATGATTGTATGAATGATAAATTTGGTGGAACAAGATTGGACAGGTAAGATTGAAAGTGACCCGACGTCGCATCACAAACACTCGGCAATCTTCAACGGGGATGATGCCACTAGGGTATATCAAAATAGTGACGGGGTAAAGCCCGCAGCAACTGATGGGGAATAAACATTTCTTGGGGAGAACGCGCCAATCCAAAAAACATGGTAGAAGAGCTGGTGCTTTTGTGGTCATGCTTATTATTATTATTTTTTTTTATTATTATTTTTATTTTTTTTATTATTATTATTATTATTATTTTTTGATTTTTTTTTGAAAAAAAAAAAAAAAAAAAAAAGCAATTGACCACGTGCAACCTGCAAGGTTTATCCATTCTCAGGGTAGCTGTTGACACACCCTTCATCTATTCACGAGTTCAAAGAAAAAGTGTTTTGTTGTTTGTGCTTCTCAAAAAAGACATGAAAGAAAATTTATGATTTTGAGACATATTTTGTTTCAAATGCTACCATAAAAAAAAAGGAAAGGTTTTATAAGCTGAATAAGTGAGAATTCCAAATGAAAGGCAACAGACTCAAATTTATTTGAAAGAGTGGTGACCTGCCAATGGCATGGCTCCACTGATCTTACAAAGTTTGGAAAATGGTAAATATAAATCGAAGGTTTATTGAACACAATAACCGTTGTTCCCTCTGACAACCTTGAATTCCACTGTTTGGATGCTTCAGATTCAGGGTCTCCTTGACATTCCATTGTGCCCCAAATGAACAAAGATCATCTCGATGCAGTTACTTTGTCTTTTGATCCTTAAATTTTGCATAGATCGCCCTCTCGGGTTTTCAACCTATCAGGCTAATTATTCTTCTGTTTGATGTCTCTAATTTTTGCCTGGGCCGCCCTTTCGGGTTTTCGACCCACCGAGACGCTCATTTTTGCCTAAGCCGCCTTTCGGGTTTTCGACTTACCGAGCTGTTCTTTTATTTTTAGACAAAGTATTTCTTGACTGCATCCGCATTCACGGGACGAGGGAGCTCATCCCCATCCATAGTCGTAAGAGTCAGTGCACCACCAGAGAAAGTTCTCTTGACGACATATGGGCCTTCGTAATTAGGCGTCCACTTGCCCCTAGAATCGGGTTGGAAAGATAAAACCTTCTTGAGCACAAGATCTCCTTCTTGAAACACACGAGGACGAACCTTCTTGTCGAAAGCTTGCTTCATCCTCTGTTGATAAAGCTGTCCGTGGCACAAGGCCTTCATGCGTTTTTCTTCAATTAGATTCAACTGGTCATATCTGCTTTGGCACCATTCAGCTTCTGATAACTGGGCCTCCATTATAACTCTCATTGATGGAATCTCAATCTCCACAGGGAGTACTGCTTCCGTGCCATACACCAAAGAGAAGGGGGTTGCCCCTGTTGAGGTACGCACTGAAGTGCGATACCCATGCAAAGCATACGGTAACATCTCATGCCAGTCTTTGTATGTGACCACCATCTTCTGCACTATCTTCTTGATATTCTTGTTTGCAGCTTCAACTGCGCCATTCATTTGAGGTCTGTAAGGAGAAGAATTGTGATGCTCAATCTTGAACTCTTCACACAAATCTTTCATCATCTTGTTATTCAAGTTTGTTCCATTATCTGTAATGATTCTGTTGGGCACACCATAACGGCAGATGATCTGATTCTTGATAAAGCGGACCACGACTTGCTTAGTCACATTTGCATAAGATGCTGCTTCAACCCACTTGGTGAAGTAATCAATAGCCACTAGAATGAAACGATGCCCGTTTGAAGCTTTCAGTTCGATTCTACCAATCATATCGATGCCCCACATAGAGAAAGGCCACGGAGAAGAAAGAACATTAAGTGTAGTTGGTGGTACGTGAATTCTGTCAGCATAAATCTGGCATTTGTGGCACTTCCTGGCATGCTTGCAACAATCTGTTTCCATCGACATCCAGTAGTAACCTGCTCTCAACAACTTCCTAGCCATTGCATGTCCATTGGAGTGAGTTCCAAAGGAGCCTTCATGTACCTCATGCATCAAAAGTTCTGCTTCTTGCTTATCTACACACCTGAGTAGTACCATGTCAAAGTTTCTTTTGTACAAAACATCCCCATTTAGGAAGAAATTACCAGACAATCTTCTCAAAGTTCTCCTGTCTTTGTTGGATGCTCCGGGTGGATATTCCTGGCTTTGAAGGAAACACTTGATATCATGGAACCAGGGCTTATCATCAACAACCTCTTCGACTGCAAACACGTGAGCGGGCCTCTCGAGGCGCTGAATTCTGATTGTTGGCAAATTGTTCCGGTGACTCACTTCGTACATGGAGGATAAAGTTGCTAACGCATCTGCCATCTGGTTCTCATCACGAGGGATGTGGTGAAGCTCCACTTTGTTGAAGAAGGTTAGCAAATGCCTTGCATAATCTTTGTATGGAATCAAGCCGGGGTGGCGAGTTTCCCATTCTCCTTTGATTTGGTTGATTACGAGAGCTGAATCCCCGTAAATGTCAAGGTTTTTGATTCTCAAGTCGATGGCTTTTTCAATGCCCAGGATACATGCTTCATACTCTGCCATATTGTTGGTGCAATCGAACTGTAACCTTGCAGCGAAAGGGAGATGATTACCTTCCGGAGTGATAATAACTGCCCCAATTCCATTGCCAAAGACATTCACTGCTCCATCAAAAATCAAACCCCATCTAGACTCGGGATCCGGACCTTCTCCAAGCAATGGGTCATCACAATCCTCCATCTTCAAGTACATAATCTCTTCATCAGGAAAGTCAAACTTGACGGGTTGATAGTCCTCAATCGGTTGGTGAGCCAAATGATCCGCAAGAACACTCCCCTTAATTGCCTTCTGGGTGCGGTATTTGATATCATACTCGGATAACAACATCTGCCAACGAGCAATTCTTCCTGTCAAAGCGGGTTTCTCAAAGATATACTTGATCGGGTCCATCTTGGATATTAGCCAGGTGGTGTGGTTAATCATGTAGTGACGAAGACGCTTGGCAGCCCAGGCTAGTGCACAACAAGTTTTCTCAAGTAGGGAGTACCTGGACTCACAATCTGTAAACTTCTTGCTCAAGTAGTAGATGGCATGCTCTTTCCTTCCGGTCTCATCCTGTTGTCCGAGCACACAGCCCATAGAATCTTCTAACACAGTCAAGTACATAATCAGAGGCCTTCCTTCAACTGGAGGTATAAGAATTGGAGGTTCTAGCAGATAATTCTTGATACTATCAAAAGCCTTTTGACAATCTTCGGTCCAAACAACCCCTTGATCTTTTCGAAGCAACTTGAATATAGGTCCGCACGTGGCTGTCATGTGCGATATGAAACGAGAAATGTAATTTAGACGCCCAAGAAAACCTCTCACTTGTTTCTCTGTTTGTGGAACCGGCATTTCTCTAATGGCCTTGACCTTGTCAGGATCTACTTCAATACCTTTCTGACTGACAATGAAACCCAAGAGTTTTCCAGATCTAACACCAAAGGTACATTTGTTGGGATTCAGTCGAAGTTGATACTTTCTCAGCCGTTGAAACATCTTCAGCAAGTACTCGACATGTTCTTCTTCAGTGCCTGACTTGACAATCATATCATCCACGTACACTTCTATCTCTTTGTGCATCATGTCATGAAAGAGAGTGGTCATGCCTCTTTGGTAAGTGGCACCTGCATTTATCAACCCAAAAGGCATTACCCTGTAACAAAAGGTGCCCCAAGGCGTGATGAAAGATGTCTTTTCTCTGTCCTCAACTGCCATCTTGATCTGATTGTACCCAGAGAAACCGTCCATGAAGGAGAAGACCTTGGCCTTTGCAGCGCTGTCAACCAATACATCGATGTGAGGTAGAGGAAAGTCATCTTTCGGACTAGCCTTGTTCAAATCCCGGTAGTCAACGCACATCCTGACTTTGCCGTCCCTCTTTGGAACAGGCACTATGTTGGCTAACCATGGAGGATACTCTGATGTGACAAGAAAACCTGCATCGATCTGCTTCTGTACTTCCTCTTTGATCTTGAGAGCCATATCAGGGTGAGTTCTTCTCAGTTTCTGCTTGACCGGTGGGCATTCGGGCTTCAAAGGCAAACGGTGCTCCACAATACGGGGATCCAAGCCGGGCATATCCTGGTACGACCATGCGAACACATCGGCATATTCTTTGAGTAATTCAATCACCCTTCGTTTGACAGTTGCCTCAAGCGATGCCCCAATCTTGACTTCCTTCTTATCTTCCTCGGTTCCCAAGTTAATCACCTCTACTAACTCCTCATGAGGCCGAATGGTTTTCTTTTCATATTCCAATAACCGAGCAAGTTCCTCCGGGATTTCATCATCCTCCTCCTCTTCAGCCTCGTAGACAGGAGATTCGAAGTTGGGAGAGGGTGCAAGGTTATTATGTTCAACGGGCTCATAAATGCCTAGTCTGCATATGATTGATGATTGACTTTAGAAAATGAGTGAACAATGCAGACTTTTTATAATTAATTGAAATCAGAAAACAAAAATAAAATATTTTGGGTTTTTTGTGTTACCATTTTCCAGAAAGAGCAATAAGCATAGATATCGGGATAAACCACATTTTCCATTAATAAGAGTAGTGCTTGAAACAAAACAGCCCTACATAATTGCGCTTTCGTCCTGGGCAAGACGAAAGGATCTTTTTTTTTTTGAAAAACAAACAAACAGAAAAAACAAAGACACATTACTTTGATGCATGAACCACTGAAGGGATGTCAACCGCGTCCCAGTTGCGAACAAGTTTTCCAGGTGTGACAAATGCAAGCACTATCTCTTCAGGAACATCTTCCAAGACGGCATTGGCTTCTGGCGAGTTGTTGATGAACCCGGCGCTACAAAAGGTGCTAGTAATGGAGCTTGATCCAACACTGTTCGTTGCGGATCCTGCAGAAGAAGCAAATCCCAGTCCTTCACGGTTTTTACTCTCCAGCAACTGCACAACTTTTCCCCATCCTACACCTGTTCCTTCCTGCACCACTTTCTGTGCGCTCTTCCAAGTAGCAAAAGATACTTCATTTTTCTCTGGCTTTTTACCCTCTAAAGTCAGGCCTTGGAAAGAGGTTCCTTCTGTTTCATCAGCACCAATAAAGGAAAAAGCTGACAAATGACTAACCAACAAGGCTTCCTCTCCACTCACAGTGATCAATTTCCCATTTCTGACAAACTTCAGCTTTTGATGCAAGGTGGATGTCACGGCCCCAGCTTCATGGATCCATGGCCTACCCAAAAGGCAACTGTATGCGGCTTGGATATCCATCACCTGGAATGTAATTTGGAAAACAAACGGCCCAATTGTAACGGGCAAATCAACCTCCCCGATAACAGACTTTCTTGATCCATCAAACGCTTTGACAACCACCCCGCTTCTTCTCATGGGAGGCCCCCGGTAGGAAAGTTGGTCTAATGTGGATTTGGCCATTACATTCAATGAGGAACCAGTGTCCACAAGTACATTCGACAAAGCATCAGACTTGCAGTTCACCGATATATGTAACGCCAGATTGTGGTTCCTCCCCTCCTCAGGAAGCTCTTCATCACTAAAACTTAAATTATTGCAGGCAGTAATGTTTCCTACTATACTGTCCAATTGATTAACAGTCACGTCCCTCTCCACAAAAGCTTGGTCCAACACTTTCATTAGAGCCTCACGGTGTGCTTCTGAGTTCAATAGCAGAGACAAAATGGATATCTTAGAGGGAGTTTGCAGCAGCTGGTCTACTACTTTATACTCACTCTTCTGGATCAGTTTCAGAATCTCGTCATGATCAGAATTCTTGCTAGTCCCATTGGATTGGCCTACTTCCTTCCTTGTACCGGGGCCATTCACTGTCGCCTGTTTAACTGCCGGATCATTCACTTTCTTTGCAAACAATGTGGGGATAACACGTCCATTCCTTAGAACTTTACCGTCACTAGCAATGTTGTCCACAGAAATCGCAGGAGTTAGGGAGGGCAAAGGCACCTCCTGCCCACCTTCCAACATCGTGGCACTATACCTGTAAGGGACCGCTTTTAGAGAAGCATACGGCATAGGTCCTGGCAAGCCAACCACCAGTGGAGTAGTAGTTGATTCCCCACTGTTATAGCTTATTTCCAACCGCTGAAACTCAGGGGTGATGACGCACACTTCCTTGTCCTTCCTCGTGATGATTAGTTCTCTGTTGTCTATCAGCCTTTGTACGTCCTCTTGTACCTTTGGGCATCCTTTTACATTCACAGGACATATTTCACACGCTGCATGATCATGGTCAAACAGAGCTGCTTCGCACATCTTGATATGTATTGGGACCAGGGGAGTTCGAACGTGCTGGACGTTCAGGATGACACCGTCTTCATCACAATCTTGTATCATGTTGACAGCAGGCCCGTGGTTCGGCAGAGGGTTCGCCTGAACATTGGGATTCTGATCTTTGAAGGATAGCAAGTTGGCCCGGACTAGTTTTTGCACTTCATTTTTCAGGACATAGCAGTTTTCAACGTCATGACCTGGGGCCCCTTGGTGGAAAGCGCAGGTTAAATCATGACGAAACCAGGGAGGTAAAACATCTGGTGTACGAGGGGGTGTTCTGACCTGGACAAGGTTTTTGGCGAGCAGGGCGGGGAGTAAGTCAGCATATTTCATCGGGATTGGATCAAAGGTTGTTTTTTGGCGGTTTTGTGAGTGATATGGTTGTTGGGGGGTCTGCGGGCGATTTTGTTGTTTTTGAGGGTATTGTGGCTGATGGTATTGCTGTGGAGGATATTGTTGTGGAGGGTATTGTTGTGGAGGGTATTGGTATGGAGGGTATTGTTGGGGGTAATGTGGCCTTTGTTGGTGATATGATGGGTTCGGGATAGTGGATGCGACATTCGCAACCTGACGATATGGGGTGAAATTCTGCTGAGGCTTACCATGAGCTACCATTCCCACCTCTTGATCTTTCTTCTTCGCAAAGTGGCCTCCAAACTTCTTGGCATTACTTGCGGCAGGGGTACTTTCCGCAGTCAAACGTCCCTCTCGGACACCTTCCTCTAATCGCACACCCATGTTGACCATTTCAGTGAAGTCTGTTGGTGCACTTGCAACCATTTTCTCGTAATAAAACTGGCTCAGGGTCTTCAGAAATATTTTAGTCATTTCCCTTTCTTCCAACGGCGGGACAATCTGGGCAGCCACTTCCCTCCAACGCTGAGCATACTCCTTGAACGTTTCCCTCTCTTTTTGTGTCATCGCACGGAGCTGATCACGATCTGGGGCCATGTCCAAATTGTACTTATACTGTCGGATGAACGCTTCACCCAGGTCATTGAACGTACGAATGCTCGCACTGTCCAAATTCATATACCACTTCAGAGCGGCCCCAGTCAGGCTGTCCTGAAAGAAATGAATAAGCAGCTTATGATTGTCAGTATACATGGACATTTTCCGCGCGTACATCACCAAGTGACTGCGGGGACAAGAGTTTCCTTTATACTTCTCGAAGTCTGGCACCTTGAACTTGTGAGGGATAGTAACATTTGGGACCAAGCATAATTCACAGGCGTCCTTCCCGAACAGATCTCTTCCTCGGAAGGCTTCGACTTCCCTTTGCATACCATCAAATCTTTCTTGGAGTTCTTCCATCTTGTCGAAGGCTACAACATTTTCAGCTTGGAAAATTGGTTCAACCTCTTGTTGAATAGTGTGAATCAGTGGAGCTGAATAAGTCATTGCAGCTTGAGGGAAAGAGGTACTGGGTTGCGGAACTGGTGCTGACTGCTGAGCAAAAGGAGGTGGAACTTCAGATACAGCGGGCTGGGGGCCTCCACAGACTGGAGGTGGCATTCCCCATGTACAACCTGGAGGCAAAAAGAGGGGTGGAGAAGTCACCGTAGATAGTGGGGTTGTGCTCACCAAAGGCTGCTCTACAGTAGCGGCGGCAGCTTGAGAGTTCTGGGCTGACAGGAGTGCACTCATCATGGTCGTCAACCTATCCATTCCCTCTCGTAAAGTGGCAACCTCCTCCCTGAGACTCTGATTTTCTTGTTCAACTATATCCATCCTCTTCCGATTGGCCCTGGTGTTGTAAATGCGAGTTGGTTTGTGGAGAATTCGTCGGGCCACTTTCCTTGGGCGGCGGTTGATCCCCTTTTGAAGCAGTGAACACAGTGTGAGACTCGATTTAGAAACCATGAATGCAACATGATGCATGCTTATGCTTATGCAAAAAGAAAGGGAACAAATTATTATCGAAGAACTTGTTAGAGAAATTGTAAACATCATAAACTGAAACACTTCACTTAAGCATTGGAATATTACAAAGAAATTTTTTTTTTTTTTTTTTTTTTTTTTTTTTTTTTTTTTTTTTTTTTTTACAAGTCAAGAGATTTCGGGAGCTAAAATCTAAACATAAGGTCCTAAGAACTTCAGACTCAAACTCCCGGAGTAGATGGATCCTCGGAATCTGAATGTGCACGGGAGAACAAATCCATAAACCTCCTCTTCCTTCTAGCATCTCGGTGGAGCAAAGCGTCTTTCCGACGAAGCAAGTCGTCCTTCTCAATCATCCTCTGGTTCTGGATAAAAAGCTCACGGCTCTGTTGGGCTATCTTCCCCTTCAAAATCTCATTCTCTTGCTCGAGCCCCTGGTATCTCCTCTTCCAAGTTTCTTTTTCTTGCCTTTCTTTGGTTAATTGTTCATGAAACTCTTCCTTAGTATCAAAGGGGATAGGCAAGGATGATGGTGGGATGGTGGACGATAGGTATCTGGGTAAGCGGTAGGGTAGGCCAAAGCTCTTGGTCCTATCAATAACCCACTGGGTATAAGATTCGTGCACATAGTCTGATTTCTTTCCCAACTGACTTCTGTTGAGTCTGCGGATAGCGCTCCAAGCTTGCGCGAATCTTTCCCTTTTGTTCGAGTGATCTCCATGGTTAAGATAGAATTCATTAGTCAAGGCAAGGTTGTTTGGTTTTGTCTTTATCGGGTACCCAAATTGTCGTCGAGCGAGAAGCGGGTTGTAGCTAATTCCGCCACGCATACCCAAAAGAGGTACGTTGGGGTATTCACCACAACTCACAATAATCTCTCCAACATCACTAGCTGCTTGGTACCAAACAATGTCAGATGGGTCAAGAGTCATGATTCGGCGAGGCCAAGAAAGCTTATCATCATTGGTCTTGAAGGCACGGGATTGAGGTAAGTGGAAGGTAAACCACTGATAGAATAAAGGTGCACAACAAGAAATGGTTCCACGGCCAGCCTGGGTACGGTCATGGATAGAATGGTAGGTATCGGCGAGTAGAGTGGGTACGGGGTTCTTTGTAAGAAAGATTTTAATGGCATTGATATCGATGAAGTTGTCAATATTTGGGAAGAGTAAAAGGCCATATATAAGGAGGGCTAGGATGGAATGGAAGGCAAGTATGCTAGCTGCTTCAGCAAATATAGAGGCTTGTTGGTAGAGGAAGTGGGTGGGAAGACCTTGGAGGCCTCCCTTAGAGGTAAGGTTTGCTTGGATGATAGAGGTTTTAAGATGGAGGGCGGCTGCGATGTCAGAGGGTTTAGGGGTAGGCTCAAAACCATGGAAAGGTATCTTGTCTGGCACAGGTAAACCCACTAGGTAGGAGTACTCTTCAAGTGTGGGGACAAGCTGGTAATCGGGAAATGTGAAGCAATGGTAGAGCGGGTCATAGAACTGAACCAGGGTCTCTAGGCATCCTTCCTCAACATCTACTCTAAGAATTCTGAGCAACTTCCCATGATGAGCTTGAAAATCAACTGGATCACTTACTAAAGATGCTAGCTCCCTTAATCTCAACAGGTCTGTTTTTTTGAAAAGGTACTTCCTAGTGCTTCTCAGTGGGATGTCCATATCTACAAAGTTTACAAAAAGCTTGTCTAAGTCCTTCGATAATTTGGATGAAAAAAGAGTTTATGCATGGATGCATGTATGCATGATTATGCCAAAGTATGGAGAAAACATGGTGAAGTTAAGTCCAAAATGTTGGAGTTAAGGGTAAACACGCCATTTGGTAAGGACTATGGTTTCATATGTACCTGTATCACGGGTTCTACCAAGTTCCCAAAGTCATTGACCACTTCCGGATATTGTCGGATTACGGGACTACTCCCGGTCCAACAACGTCCATAGGAAAGCCTCGTTTGAGTGTAGTATCGCGTATCAACCAATTCAAGACTACTCTTGATTAGCCACCGCACTACGTCCTAAAAGGCTAAGATGGGTTAAAGGTAACTAAATGTCCTCAACTTCATAGGTCGCTTGGAAATATCAATGCTGAACACGACTACTCATGCCAACATAGTAATATTCCCAAGATCCCTCCATTGAGCGGGGTTATCACATGTGCCACATCCGAAACTCACTCTCGGAAAGACACTATGATTATACCACCATCCTATCTTATGTTTCCCTCAAGTCCGGGTGTAGGACTTATCTCACCACTCACGTAAAAGATAAACACTTAGGCACGTATTTACAGTTTCAAATAATAATAAAGCATAAAGATGAAGAAAAACAAGATAGGTTTAACCCACTTAGGAGTGTGATCCCCAGTGGAGTCGCCATTTTTCTGTCGCGGTGATTTTCGGATATCCAGCTATTGATTAGCATTGACTCGCAATTTAAGATCACCACCGATCTTTTATTTTTCCGAAGAAAAGGGAGAAAGCTCGAAAAAACCCTATTTTTGAGAGATCAAAGGTCCGGGGGTTGGTTACGCAAAGGGAAGGTACTAGCACCCTAAACGTCTATAGTACTCTATAGGAACCTCTTGCTTATTTTATCTTTATGCTAAATTAATTATTTGTTTTGAAATAAATGCTCAAGTGTGAAAAGATTAAAGAGATAGGTTCGAGGGAAAGGAAAAGAAATGTTTTTGTTATTTTTATTGATTTGGAAAGACAAAGTCTTTTGCCTACATACCCGAATGGGATCAAAATCATGTAGTTCGGGGTAGAAAGTCAAGTGATTGGTTTTGATTGATTTTAAAGTTCGAAAAAAAAAAAAAAAAAAAAAAAGTTTAGGCAAGATAAGAGGCCGAAAAGGCATAGAAGAAATAAAAGAAGTGAGTTCGATTGATTTTAAATTGAAAAAAAAGTTAGATTGATTAAAGGTTGATTAAAGATTTGATTAAGAAAGAAAGGATAAAGATTGACCCTTTTTTTTGAAATTTCGATTATGGAAAGTTTTTTTGGTTTTTTTGTTTGACTCTCTTTTCTTTTTTTTTTCTTTTTTTTTTTTTTTTAGTTATACGGAGATAAGTCTAAACGCGCCGGATCCCTTAAAATGACGTTGGATCAAGTGAGGGCCCTTTTCCTCGGATACGGTTCAAATCACATGATCGTCCACGGCGGAAAACATAAAAATAAATGTGAGTGTCGGTGCAGATTCTCATTTTTATTTTTATTTACATTGGACCTAGATACATTCTAATTGACAATAATAAATAAAAATGTCAAATGCATTAAAATAAATATGCTAGAAGAAATAATAAAATGCATGAAATACAAAACAATAAATACATATGGTGCATAAAATAAATAAAGAAAATAAAATGCAAGACATAAAAATAAATATGATGCTGGAAATAAATAAAAGAAAATAAAAATGCAAGACATAAAATAAACATGATGCTAAAAATAAATAAAAAAAAAATGCAAGACATAAAGATAAATATAATGCTGGAAATAAAATAAAAAAAGAAAATAAAAATGCAAGACATAAAATAAACATGATGCTAAAAATAAATAAAAAATGCAAGACATAAAGTAAATATGATGCATAAAATAAAATAAACAAAATAAAAATGCAAGACAAAAAAAATATAATACTGGAAAATAAAATGCAAGACGTAAAATAGATATGGTGCTGGAAAATAAATAAAGAAAATAAAAAATGCAAGGGCATAAAGTAAATATGATGCATAAAAAAAGTAATAAAAAAAAAAAAAAAAAAGAGAAGAAAAGGGGGTGCAGAAAGTAAATACTAGAAGGAACAGAAAAAAGGAAATGGGCTCAAAATAAAAAGTGGGCTTAACAGATCAAATCTGAATCGTCAGATTGATCGAAGCGTCCAGATTTGATCATGGGGAGGCACAGTCTTAGCCATTAGATCTTAATCAAACGTCACAAGAGAAGAAGAACAAAGTAAAAACCAAGAGGTGAGACGCATCTGATCAAAACAGGGGATAACATTGGCCGTTAGATCTAGGATCTAACGGTTCAACCCTGATGGTCCATGGGGACACAGAGATCCGCGTGCACCATAGTATTGGTCATGGCAGCAGTATAAATTCGAAAATAAACCCTAAAATAACATAAATCCAATTTCTTCCTCTTTCTAAAGAAACGCTTCAGAAGCTCTCTTCTCTCTCTAACCACACACCGCCGGAAGCTGTTTACCGGCGCAGTGGCTGGCCGGCCATGGGTGGCGGCGCCGCCGCGTCGGAAAAAGAAACTCCTCCTTTTTTAAAAAAACTACATGTTTTGAATTCCTTTTTTTCCCTAGTTCTCAAATCCACCGTTATTTTTTGAAAACCAATACTGATAAAGCCTAGATCTAGCCTTGAATCTTAGAAAAAAAAAGTGAACTACCTTTGTTCTTATGTTATCGTTTAAGCTTCAGAGTGGAAACGGTTACAGTTTGGGTTGTGTGGGTGTGGGTGTCGGCTGATGGTGGTGGTTGGTGTAGGCTTTAGGCCGCGTGAGTGAGTGGGTTACTGTGTTCGCGTGGGTTTCTGTTCTAACGTTTCGATTTCTAGGGAAGGAAATGAATAGTATGAGCAAGATGATTTTGGTTTTTTCTTGTGTTGGTGGTTCACGGAGGGGGGAGGGTGGCGCTGAGTGGTGGCTCTGAGTGGTGGCTCGTGGTGGCTCTGAGTGGTGGCTCTAGGCCGATGGTGGTGGTTCGCGGAGGAGGAAAGGGGCTGTTGAGTGGTGGCTCGTGGTGGCTTGGCTGTTGGTATTCTGACTGTTCGTATTCACCTCTGCCCTCTCTCTCTCCCTCTGACATGCACAGTAATTAATGCAGCATTTAAAGGACATAATTAGGGTAAAAAACGAAGAGCCCCTCTGGGCCTGGACCGAGAAAAC